>NW_007249749.1:840119-871770 GCF_000164805.1 Carlito syrichta
CCAGTCTGGGCGACAGAGTGAGACTCCAACTCAAAAAAAAAAGAAAGAAAGAAAAAGAAACAGGGTCTTGCTCTGTCACCCAGGCTGGAATACACTGGTGCAAGCATAGCTCACTGCAACTTTGACCTCCTGGGCTCAAGTGATCCTCCTGCCTCACAAGTAGTTGGGACAACTGGCACACCACCACCACATCTAATTTACCTTTTTTTTTTTAAATAGAGATGGGATCACACTCTCTTACCCAGGCTGGTCTCAGATTCCTGGGCTCAAGCAATCCTCCCTTTCAGTCTCCCAAAGTGCTAGGATTACAGGTGTCAGCCACCATGCCCAGTCAATGACAAAGAATGCTTTACCCTTTGTACGTACCACATAGTATTTGGGACACACTTACATTAAAAAAAGTTTGTCGCCTGAAATCCAAAGTTAATGGGGATGTCCTGGATGTTATCAGGCAATCTTGCCAGGGCTGTTAGTGGTAGGTTGCTGGACGTGGTGGGACTGTCTGAGAAGCAGAGTGAAATCTGTCTTGCGATTGATCCATTTGTTCCAGGACGTTAACTCCTCGAAGCATTTCTGGGTGTTCATGTAGGCGAAGAGTGGGCTCCCGTTCCACCCTGCAGTGCCTGGTGAGAAGCCTACGAGGAGGTGTTGTCACTGTTCCTATGTGACGCTGGTCAGAGGCGATGTGAGACAGCAGAGGGTACATAAGAAGCATCCACACGGGAAGTGAAGTCAAGCCACTGAGGCCCAGACCTTCGATGTAGAGTGCCCGGGTTTGAATCTCAGCTCTGCCACGTATTCAGGCGGATTCTCCAAAGTTTCCAGATCTCAGTTATCTTGTTGTTAAAAGTGGGATAATAATAATTTTTCAGATAGTCGGACTGTGATGAAGATTAAAAACACATATAAAGCTTTTAGAATGGTCCCTGGGACATTCTAAATGTTATTATTCTGAGAGTAGTGGACATCAACCACTGTAGTTTGGCTGGCTGGTGTTCTTGAACTCCTTGCAAACAACCGTGTTGCCAGATTTTGATCAATGTCTAAAGTATATATTTTTTCCCATGAAGAAGGCTAAACGTTGTCATCACCTTGTTCATGGGGTTGTTCTTCAGCTGTGAGATGAGCTACATCC
This sequence comes from Carlito syrichta, assembly GCF_000164805.1. NCBI lineage: Eukaryota > Metazoa > Chordata > Mammalia > Primates > Tarsiidae > Carlito > Carlito syrichta. Next base: position 841,255 of record NW_007249749.1, read on the forward strand.
AGCCCTGGCCTTCGTCTTTTATAAAATCAGGAGGAAAAGCTTTTCGTGCCTATTGAACACGTGGTCTTGAAGGAGATCAGTGCCCTGAATCCCCCATCCCTCCCACCCAGCCAGTCCTGTGCCCTCCACCCCATGCCACAGGGTCTGCTCAGCTTGACACCCTCAGCAGACATGGAGGTCACAGTATGTACCCGCAGATATAGTAAAAACAACTCTCACCCAGTGATTAAGATAAAATCACATATATTTCCATACCCTGAGATTAATGGCAAGTTTCTTCAATTCTCTGAAACTTGCTTCTTAGGCCGAGTGTTCAATTCTCAATTCCTCAAGAAATTCTAAAATTGGGAAGTGGATCTCAAACACAAGATTGCTGAAAAATGTTGGCTTCAAGAGCTCTTCAAGCAGTGCTCCCCTCGCAAAGCCTTTCTCCCCCTAACCCCTTGCAGGAAATGTGACAGACCTCAGTCATAGTCCTGATTGCAGACCACCAAAACAGCTTGCTTGCAGGACTTTTTCTCTGGGTCTGCTGAGGTCCGTAGGGCTGGGGCTATGAATATTCATCTTTGTGTCTCTAACCGCTAGCCTATGTCTGGCACAGGGAGGTGAACAGGGCTGCCCAACTCACCCCCCCACCCAGGAGGTATGGTAGGCGCAGTGCCCAGGGCTCTACTTTTTGGTGGCCCCAGAAAACGCTTTAATTTCTCTAAAACTCAGAAGAAAAAGATGAACTGTTAGAGTCGAAGAAAATGTTTTAATTTTTTCTCACGTCATAAAAAAATAAAAAATTTAAGCCCCACAAAAATCTATGAAATTATCTAAAAAGTGTCTAAAAAGGCAAAAATGCTGAGGACCCACAAAAGTCGTGATGCGGTCCTTGCTGAAAGAATAAATAAATAAACAAATAAATATGGAATGACTGTTTTAAAAAAACTCCTTGCAAATGATAAGGTGCCATGAAAAAAGTGACTGGAACATTAAAAAAAAAAAAATCCCATGGATTGGGAGCAAATATTTGTGACTTATGCATCTAAAAAAGGTCTAACATCCAGGACCTACCAGGAACTCAAAACAATTTGAAAGGAAAAAAACAAACAATCCCATTAAAAAGTGGGCAAAGGACACGAACAGACACTTCTCAAAGCAAGACATTCAAGCAGCCAACAAACATGAAAAAATGCTCAGCCTCACTAATCATCAGAGAAATGCAAATCAAAACTACAATGAGATACCATCACACTGGTCAGGACAGCTATTATTAAAAAGTCAAAAAACAACAGATGTTGGCAAGACTGCAGAGAAGAGGGAACACTTTTACACGGTTGGTGGGAATGTAAGCTAATTTAACCTTTGCGGAAAGCAGTGTGGCGTTTTCTCAAAGAACTAAAAACTGAGCTACCGTATGATGCAGCAATCCCACTTCTGGGAATATACACAGAGGGACATAAATCGCTTTACCAGAAAGACACCTGTGCACATATGTTCATTGCAGCACTATTCACAATAGCAAAAACATGGAACCAGCCCATCAAGAGTGGACTGGATAAAAAAATGTGGTACATATACTTGATGAAATACTATGCAGTCATAAAGAAGAGCAAAATCATGTCTTTTGCAGCAACATGGATACAGCTGGATACCATCATTCTAAGTGAACTAGCACAGAAACAAAAAAAACTGAATACTATGTAAGCTGTCCCTGATCACTGGATACAGGAGTTCAAAGGTGGGAACAACAGACACTGGACATTGCTAAAAGAGGCAGAAAGGGAGGAGAAATAAGGGCACACAACCATACAAGTCCCCTATCAGGGGGAGAGAGGGCTAGCTAGAAGCCCAACCCTCATCTTCATGCAATTTACTTTTGTAGGAAATCCTCACATGTGCCACACAACTCTAAAAGAAAAGAAAAAAAATGCGACTGGTTATTAAAAGATGACGATCTCGCCGGGCTCGGTGGCTCAGCCTGTAATCCCGCGCCTTTGGGAGGCTGAGGTGAGTGGATTGCCTGAGCCCACGGGTACGAGACCCGCCTGGGCAGCGAGACCTCATCTCTACAATAAATCAAAACATCAGCTGGGTGTGGTAGTGCATGCCTGTAATTCTGGCTACTCGGAAGGCTGAGGCGGAAGGATCGCCGGAGCCCAGCAGGTCGAGGCTGCGGTGGCCGGGAGGGGCCACTGCACTCCAGTCTGGGTGACAGAGTGAGACTCCAACTCAAAAAAAAAAAAAAAGTAAAATCTTTCAGTGAAGACATTTTAGTGCAGATAGGAAGGGGGCAGTGAATGCACAGGATATAAGGGTCCCCAATCAGGGGAGACATCACAGGATACCACACTTTACATGAGCCAACTCCATGGCAAGCTGGATTCCCGCAGAAGGTCGACCAAGGGGGCTGTTATTTTTATAGCAAAAGAGATCTATGAACCTTAACTTTCATATTTTATTATTCACACCCACAGTCATAGCTCACCTCTGGAACAAAGTGAACTCAAGCACCTTTGAGGAGATCTGGTACTCTATTCTGTCCTTTGGGTTGACCAGTGAAGAATGAATCCCAGCACTTTCTCTCCTGGAAAATAGAAACTCTGGGGACACTTGAGCTAAGAAAATCTCCTACGGGACGCTGAGGATGTCTGACCTGCAGGTCACTCGAAGAGATGATTCTCAGGGATTCCTCGAATTATCTAAGAGAATCCAAGCACATCCTTTCCTTGCAGTCTTTAAGGGCCTAATGATTTAAGGAGGTATCTTCACTTTCTGAATTTATTCTCAGTAGAATTCTTTAAAATATGAGTTCTCATACTACATTAAAACATGAAAGGCCGAGCATGGTGGCTCACGCCTGTAATCCCAGTACTTTAGGAGGCCAAGGTGAGAGGATTGCTTGAGACCAGGAGTTCAAGACCAGCCTGGGCAACATAGTGAGACCTCGTCTCTACAAAAAATAAAAACATTAGCTGGGTGTAGTAGCATGTACCTGTAGTGCCAGTTACTCAGAGGCTGAGGTGGAAGGACTGCCTGAGCCCAGGAAGTTGAGGCTGTGGTAAGTCATAATTGTGCCACTGCACTCGAGCCTGGGTGACAGAGTGAGACGCCCTACTCAAAAAAAAAAAAAAAAAAAAAAAGGGAGTACAAAAATGACCACAGGTGACCACAGGTGGTGCACTTAAGGAATGGATTCTTTTTTCCCTCTTCTGTGTTTCTGTAATGTGGCTAGAGAAGTCTTACAGGAAAAAACAAACAAGAACTACAATTTATAGAGCCCCAAGTCCTCTTTTCTGAAACACTCTGTATACATTATTTTCTTCAAGGAAAGAAATTCAATATCATGTAATTTGCAAATGTTGTTTTGCCGAACTATTGAGGAAGACATCATTGTTCTTCCTACAAAATTGAGACAAAAGCACGGTAAACTAGAATGGAAAACCTGCCTGGTTATCTTTTTCCAGTTCCTGATTTGCTTGTTCCAAGGCTTGGCTCCCCACAGCCAGGTTTTCACTTGGTGCAGCTTAGAGAACAGTATTGATGAAAACACCCTCTGGAGGATGGTCAAGACCAGGCCTCCTGGAGGTGGGAGCCACAGTGCCGACAGCAAGAGGAACACAGATGTCCAGCACAGGTCACCACCACCTCGAGTGCCTCCAGGCAAGCACCCTTCCAGGTCTCTTACATCACGGACAAATGTCACGATGGACAACTTTTGGGGAAGGCGCTCATGTGTCAGGCATGACTCCAGGAGCTTTTATGTTTATTCACTTAATTAAATCTTCCCAAATCTTCCCAATATACTAATAGTGAAAATTTTATTGCTGCTGTTGAGTTTTCCTGCCCTTTAGGTCATTGTACTATAAGGGATTTAAATTATGTTTTTTTAATTGAAAGCTTTTCTTGGTTGTATTCATATTTTCTTCCTCTGAAATAAAATATTTCAGTGGCTTTATTTTTTATTTTTAGAGACAGAGTCTTGCTCTGTCACCCAGGTTGGAGTGCAGTGGCATGATCATAGTTTACTGCGGCCTCAAACTCCTGGGCTCAAGCGTTCCTCCCACCTCAGCCTCCCCCGCAGCTAGAACTACAGGCATGCCACTGCATATAGCTACTTATTTTTTAAATATTTATTTATTTATTTTTGTAGAGACAGGGTCTTGCTATGTTGCCCGACCTGGTCTTAGACTCCTGACCTCAGGTGATCCTCAGGCCTCAGTTTCCCAAAGGGCTGGGATTACAGGCATGAATCACTGTTCCTGTCCTTCCAGTGGCTTTATATGAAGATATTTGCTTTCACTATTATTATTGCTCTCATTTTAGAAGTGAGAGAGAAGCAGAGAGAAGGTTGATAGTTTGGTCAAGATCACCCACCTAGTAAGACACATTTAGGTCTGGAACCCAAACTCCAAGGTCACAGAGCCGAATAGAAGGCTCACAACAGTTCTAAGAAGCAGAGATTTTCATTATCGCCACTTAACTTGTGGAGGACATGAGATTCAGAGAGGTGAAGTAACTTTCTCAAAGTTTCCTAGTTAGTAAATAGCAGTGCTGAGTTTACCCAAACAGCGGGCCCCTGAGCCAATGTGTTGAATCATTTCGACACATTCAGAGTGATGCCTCCAACCCATGAGTTGAGAAAAAGACATGACAGTGACAGAGAACAGCTGGAGAGCAGAGAAAGGAGGTGAAATGACACGTGTATGACAGAGCAGGGAGCAGAGGAGAGGCTTTGGGGAGATTGGAAGAAAGGAAAAGGGGACTGGTTTGTGCTTTATGGGGCAATGATGGAGACAGTGTGGCTTTCTGGACACAAGGAGAGGAAACAAATCAGAACATGGATGAGGCAGAGATTTAACAGAAGCCTGGGGGTGAGAGGAGGAGGTACTGAAAGCGTGATGAAGGAGAAGGTGAACAAATTGTAAAAAGGCTGTAGTACACATGTCCGGGTGAGCTCCAGACCACCAGCTTATGGAAGGCCAGCGTTGGGTGCGTGAGGTGATAGCTCACACGAACCCAGCCCTCCTGTGGTGGCATGCAGAGGGCCATATGCTGCAGCACCAGGCAGGCCCTTTCTCCAGGAGGGTGACACACACGTGAGACGAGGCCCTCAGGGCTCTACTCACAATAAAAACATTGTATGGGCACTTTACACATGACTCAGTGTGTATTGTGTGTCTGATTGGAAAAAAGATCGGCTTTACGTACAAGTGCTAACATGTTGGCCGAGTTGAAAGGAGTACATGATTACATAAGAAACAAAATACCTGGGGAGCAAGCAGTTTACCACCTTGTACGGGACACGCTGAATCCCGAGAGGAATAGTGCCAGGTGACTCCTTTGCCAGCTGTGAGAATAGCTGTGGTTGGACTGGGTGTTTTGTTTTGTTTTTACCCCAGAGCTTGGCACAGAGTCCCGAACACCGAGTGAGGCCCCTGAACCCTGCCTGACACCAAATTGCATTTTCTACTTTGTTTGAGAAAGACTGGATAGCAACAAAGGGAAAAGGAAAGGAGTCATTAAATTTTGGTTCATGTGAAAAGCTTATGCACGAAGCCTACAAGAAATAGAGTGTCATGTTTAAAAGTAAGGACTCTGAACTGGGTGTGGTGGTGCGTGCCTGTAGTTCTGGTACTTGGAAGGCTGAGGTGGGAGTATCGCCAGAGCCCAGCAGGTTGAGGCTGCGGTGGTGAGGCGTGCCACTGCCCTCCAGCCTGGGTGATGGAGTGAGACTCCAACTCAAAAAATAAAAATAAAAAAAGTAAGGACTCGGGCTCGACCTAGATTCAAGTCTCGGCTCTACTGTGTCTCAGCTATTGGGCTTTTGGCAAATTACTCAAAGTCTCTGAGTCTTAATTCTTTTCATCTGTAAAATGGACCCACTAATAGTTCCAACCTCAGAGAGTTCAGGTGACAACGTGTAAGATACTGCAGGCAAAAAGTTTAGCGTAGAACCTTTATATAGGACCCAGCCAGTATTTGCTTGTACTATCTGTAGAATGGAGACGATAACCTCCCCCAGGTCACCTAAGAGATGCTAAGGCTGAACCAAAAGGTTAGCAAGATGAAAGCTCTTGGAAAGCACTTATGACTATTTTGTACCCTAGGCAGGGTGGAATAGTTAAAAACACTACTGGACCAAGAGTTGGAAGACTTCAATTCTGGTCTCCGACCCTCATTTCCCCATCATTTAAGCAGTGTGTTCAATTAAACCCCATTTGATGTCCCTTCCAGCTCCAGTATTCTATGACTCCAGCACCCATTCATTCCCCTGCCTACCTGCAGCAGGAAAGAGGGACACCCTCCCATTCCGGGTGGCTACCAGAGATCTAGTCGACGGTTTTTAAAAAGAAAAGAAAGAAAAGCACTCACAGGTACCTAGAAAAGAGATCTGCGATACTTTAAGTGAAAAAAAGGCAAGTTGAAAACTATACATAATTCTAAAGCATAAACATTCCATAATACTCTTAAAAATGTAGATTTGAATATGTAGGAACTGTTTCTTAGGGAGAATTAAGATTAATTGTGCTTTAGACTTTACACTTTTCTGTATTGTTTGAACCTTCTACTGTGCACGTTTTATTTGATGATCAAGATATAATAATAATTGCAAACAAAGCATTATTTATAGACAATTTGGGGGGAAAAAAAGAAAAAACACTTACTTGTATAACCCACCCCCAACTAGAAATATTGCTATTAGCATCATTTTAATTTATATCCTTTTAGTCTTTTTTCTATAAGTGTGTATCACATAAAAAATATATATATATTCACAAAATATAATCACATTGCCTATGATGTTTTCTAACCTTCTGCACTTAATATATTTTTGACATTTTTCCACATCATTAAAGTTTCTTCTGTAATCTACAGCACGATTTTAATGACGGCTTGTTTTTCCATAATGCATGTGGCCAACCTTCTACGGCTGCACATTTTGGCTGTTCCTAGTTTCCGCCTTTGTAGTATTGACAGGCTTTTGGAGAATAATGAAACGCTGAAACGTTTGGCTTGGTTTCTCTCTTGGGTAGAGTCGGCTGCTCAGTCTTTTCTTCTTCCTCTTTGTACCCTCTAGCTTTTGGGTGGAGGCCCAGATAGCGCCACAAGGGGTGGTGTGTGTTTAAGAAACTCGGCTAAAGAAACAAACTGATTGCAAAGAGCTCGGAACCCCGAGTGTTGGGAAAATGCTGAGCACTGTAATTGGCCTAATGCTGTTCCCCTGAGGGATGCCATCTCCCGGGGCCTCCGAAGTCCTGGCAGGGGTTTTAACTCTTCTCATCCAGCTGATGGCAGACAGTCATCACTTCAACAGCTAGGTGCAACCCCCAAAACGTTTCCTCAAGTCCTGCAAACACTCACTGGAAATGGCTACCAGTTCATCTTTAAAGACGAAAAAGCAAGCAGTGGCACCAGCAAGTGAGGACGGTGGGTTTAAGGTTTCAGCTAAAAAGATGGGCTCTTGGACGGCGCTGGACCCTGCTTGCTGAGCCAGACTGTGGGTCCGGTGGTGACTCAGGAAGGAATGCCACTGACAAGCCACGGGCATGCCAGGGAATTACTCAGCACATGCCAACAAGTAACCTCATACGATAATCAGACTCGAGCCAATCTGCAAGCGCTTTGCGAAACAGCATAGTTGGATTTGGGGCTTAGCTTTCAGGGCTTGAGTTTCACATTTGCCTGCGCATAGTCCCAGCCTCCCTGGGCCCCTCCTGTGTGCCCTGCCTCTGCTTGCAAGTGCAGAGCGCAAGTTCTAAGAGCTAGGGCTCAGCTCTGCCCTGGAGGTAATGCAGAGCGCTGCCAGGGATCAGCTGTCTCTCATCTGGCTGCATCCTTCTGTCCTGCCAGCACTACTTCTTGCTACGCCCTGTTACTCACCAATAGGCCAGCAACTTGCGTGACAGATGCCTCTTCTTGCTGTTGGAACACTTCACAGTCATCCCTGGTATTGTCATGGCCTTTGATACAACTTACCAACATCAAGAGGGAGATCTGTTGACTGACAGTTGATATAACAGAATTCTGTCCACTCATAGCTGAAGGATTTGGCAAAATACTACTGCATTAACAGGTATGTGAGCTCTCTAAGAGCCTCAGAAAGGACAAAGACACTTACAGATCTTGATGCGCTTTATTCCTTAATCTGGCCTTCCTCCTGCAGGTATCATGAGAACCTACAGTTTGATAGATTTAATTTAAGATCCACATTAGGGTGGTATGCATTCTATTTTCCTGTACAAATTTGCCGCAGACTGGCAGCCACAGTCTGGGGCCCCTAGAGCTCAAAGCCAGGTGACCTGGGTGGCCCACCCACCTCATCTATACTGTCTCTACTGTCAGTTTCTTCAAGGCCTTCGGTGTCTGTGTATTCAAGGTGATGCTTAACATGAAGTGTTCAAACAGCAATACCTTGGGTAACAGACAAGTTCTTATGAATGATTGTATTCACAATTCTTCCAATGAAGGAACCATTTGCATTCAAACCCCAAGTGGGAAGAAATAGTTCCCATTATCTAGGGCTTTTTAAAAGGCCCTGCCTTTGCCACAGTGCTGAGACAGAACTCTATTCTCACCAGGGGAATGTGGTTGCAACACAGAGTGCCCAGGTTAGAGATACTGAGAGCTGTACTATCACCCAGCACTAGCTATATTAGAGGGACACAAAGTCTTCCTTAGAAATAAGTTGATGAGGACTTTAAAACAGAAATTAATCTCCAATTAAACATCCTGAAAAAGAAGCTGACATTTCAACACAGACCTAATAATAAGACCTCATAGGATGTTCAAAACTTCTCCAGAGTACATATGAAAATACATTTCCCTCACTCTACTGGTTAAGGCTTACCACCAGCTCTTTAAGAAGGAAAAATTGAAGGTTGATATCTGAAAGCATTATGCCATGTGCTTATCACTAAGTGTAGGCTCAGTCATTCTTTAAAACAATCCCTTTCCCTTCCAGAATTAAAGAGAACTCCTCTAGCTTTTGTTAACTGTAGATATATTTGGGCTGAGTAGAGTCTTTACTGTGTCTCTAATTTTTTAACCGTGGTGAGAGAAAGTAAAGGATGTCCAACCTAGGGTACTATCAATACTTTCTGTAGCACTGAATACAGCTGCAAGCCAAGGTCCTCATAAAAGTGAAAAATGTCTTTAAGGTAAAAAATGCGCTACTTGCATTTTACAAGTTCAAGTGTAAGGCACAATAATTATCAATGCTTTATGGATAGTTATCGGCATGCAAAAATCTCAACAAGTTGAAGCTATATGACCTGTGTACAAGAACATAACTTGTGGCCTTCAGTGGTAATAATAAAAGGAAAGGACACATTTGTAAATTCTCTGCATACTTCATTATAGAGATTAATCAACCCAAAGCCCCAAACCAAATTACAAAGACAGTTTTTAAGGGTTTAAGAGGTTTGCTTCAAAAATACTATTTCTTTTTTTCTTTTTCTTTTTTTTTTAGACAGGGTCTGCCTCTTTCACTCAGTCTGGGTGCAGTGAGTGGTGTGATCACAGCTCATTGTGACTTTGAACTGGGCTCAAGTGATCCTCCCACCTCAACCTCCTGAATAGCTGAGGCTGCAGAAATGAGCCACCACATCCGGCTAGATTTTTTATTTTTACTTTTGTAGCGACGAGGTCTCGCTATGTTACCCAGGCTGGTCTTGAATTCCTGGCCTCAGGTGATTCTGAGTAGTTGAGATTATAGGCATGAGCCTCCGTTCCCCACTAAAGAGCTATTTATTTTATATGAATTATATGAAGATCATGAAAAGGTTTTAAAGTCACACTACCTGTAAAATCCACTTGTACTTGAGCTCCCCAGGAAGGCTGTGGAGCTCAGAATGACAGTCGGCTGTTTGCCCTCTGCTGCTGGCTTCCAGTGCTGGCTGGGGAGGAGTCACTTCCAGCAAGGACACAGCAGCCTGGTTGGCAAACATCAGCCAGCCTCTGCCAAAGGATGGGGCTTCCCAGCTTTGCCACACTTGCCTGGAGCTCCCCGTTTGGGGTGGGCATGGGTATGATGCCCAGGTCGTCTCCTAGGCATGTATGCCCCATCTACAGTGCCATGAGGGTTCTCAAAACAATTAAACATCCAATGTTACACCATGGCCTTTGACGAAGTCCTATGAACATGCTTTGAGCGCCTACCGAAAATAAGGCATAGTGCCCTCTGCCTCTTTCTGCTGTTTATCTGCTTTCCCCCCATAGCTTGGTCACCTCCTAACTACTGGGTAATCACCTTGATTCTAGGGAGGCAATGCTATTTTTTCAAATCTAAAGATTATAAGGAGTTTATCTTCTCTAGTCAGATCCACAGGATGAAGTTTCTCAACCCATCCTCTAAGGAAAAGAAGTTGTTGGCTGTGTCACATGTGTGTCTGTTTACACACGTCTCATAACTGGCATACACTGTACATACACAGGCAGCACCCCTCCCTGCCAGCAAGGCTATGCTGAATACCCGTGTGTCAAGTGATGTAAAGGTTGCCATGGTTATAATCTCTGTTTAGTCAATAGTGTGGGGAGGGGCGGGGGGGAACACCAATGGCCATATTGCAATTTAGAGGAATCCCTGGGTACTTTTAAAGTATTGGATCATAATTTACATTTTTTCAAGTGTTGTTAATGACAGCATACTGGTTGCTATTTCTTGAAAGCTCTTTGCAGAAGGGCTCGTGTGTGCCTGGAACTCTGTTTCTGCCTTCTTCGATGCCAGTTTGTTTCCCACATTTAGGATTCATGAGGATTATGTAGGGTGAGTCTTGACAAGGGTGGGAGAAGGATGAAAATCATGGGGTGAATGTGGGAAAGGAGTAAGGGAAGGTAAGCCTAATTATGTAAAAGGGTCAATAATTCTTACTCTTTTCCTGGGGCTGCTGCCTTCTGTCAGTGTGATTTTGGGGCCTTCGGTGGCTCAGTTTCCTCATCTGTAAAACTAGGATAATAATAGGGAGCTGTAGAGTCCCTAACTGCCAATTCCTAAGTGTTCAGAGCACTGTCTGACACACAGTATTTCCTAAATATCACCCACTCATTTATATTCTAGTCAACACACAAGAAGTCTGCTGGGCCTTTGGCTGGAGAGAGTGATTCTTCATATCAACACCATCTCACATGATTGAAAAGATTGTGGTGTGACTGGGGCCGGCTGACATCCAAACTTCCTCTGCCACCTTTCTGGTTGTATCTCCTTCTTTTCCCATGCTCTCTTCTTTATCTGCTAAGTCATAGATAACTTATCATGTTACTCCTCCCAGAAGAATTTGTATTTTTTTTTTTTTTTTTTTTTTTAGTTGGAATCTCACTCTATCACCCAGGCTGGAGTGCAGTGGCACGCTCACAGCTACCCCAGTATCGACCTACGTGGCTCAGGCGATCCTTCCGCCTCAGCCTTCCAAGAAGCTGGAACAACAGGCGTGCGTTAACATGCCCGGCTAATTATTATTATTATTATTATTTTAATTTTTATTGTAGAGATGAGGTCTGGCCAAGTTGCCCAGGCTATTCTCAAACCCGTGGGCTCAGGCAATCCGCTCACCTCGGCCTCCCAAAGTGCTGGGATTACAGGCTGAGCCACCGCACCTGGCCGGAATTTGTATTTTCACGAAGATCAAAACTGTAAGAAAAAGGTATCACTTGGTGGAATTTTAGAAGTCGAGGGTGGAAGGATGTTTCTAAAACCCCTCAAGTCATACACACTCAAGTCAGATACACCAGCGTCTACCACCAGTGACATCAACTCTGGCAGGGAGTCACTTGCACTCTTCACTAATTGAGGTCCTGCCCTCCTGAATCTTGCAATCTAAAAGAGAGAACTTTGATCCAGAGTGATAATAAAACATGTAAATGATGAAAGCACAACGGTGTGGGTTGAGTAACTCCCCTGTCCCGGCGAGGGGGTGAGGAGGGTAGCATGGCGGTGCTGTGCACACTCCAGCGGAACAAGACCTGTTCTTTGGCTTCGGGAACTTCACAGCCTAATGCAAAGGAAGAAACACATAGGATGGTGATAAGAAAATGAGTGTGAGTAAAAAAACAAGAGAGAGAAAGGTGTGTCGACAGAAGACAGCCTGAGGGGTTTAGAGACTAGGAATGGATCTCATGAACTTGAAGGCTTTTCATGAAGGCTTCAGAGGACCTTAGGACTGAAGTAGGGACTGGAAAGTGAATAAGCCCAGCCCTTTCTAGCTGGTGAATAATTGAACACTCCAGCACGGGGATCTTCACTGGACAGAAATAGGGACCTGAGTCATTTCTTTGACAACATCTTTAGATTTTCATTTAGCTTTTCCTTTCCACATCAGACCCCTGTTCTTGGGTGGTCTGCCACGCTGCTCCTTGTGCCAAGTCCAGCTACTTTACTCTAGGTGGAGGGCTGGGGGTACCAGATCTTATTTCAAAAGGAGAGGGGAAATTGAAACCAGAACAGCTTTGTGATGAACTTTAAGGGAATCCTTTTTTCTCCAGTGCAGGTTTCTCGAAACTGGTATCTCCAGCTTAGACCTGTTTTTTTCTTTTGGTGAGAGTGAACCATTCAAAATGGAAGTCCTTTCATAATTCGATCTAGCTAAGCAAACATAGTCCGTTGTTGTTAATAAATAGAGACCAGATGCAAATAACCTATTCAAGCATAACATGGAATAACTAGCAGGAGCGAAAGCAAACGGTCTCGCTCCCCATAGGCCTATGATCTCATAAGAATTTCTTCCATTTGGAAATAAACAAGAGGAAAAGAAAAAAAAGTGGATTATTAAGGTATTTTAAACTGTCTTAAAATAACAACAATGGCAGAGTTGCCTGGATGACACAAGATTTGCCATGCAAATAACTGAGGAAATTCCAGAGTTATGTGGAATTAGACATGCATCCCTAAGAAAAGTGAGCTACATCCATCTCATGAGTGTGTGTAGCAGAGGAAAAAATTAATTACAGGGGGAAAACTACTCCAAATGGAGGTCAATGGGTAAGTGATTCATAGCCAGGTGTTCACATGAAAACTTGGTTCTCTACAACTCATTGAATAGGGTGTCACTGAATACAGTACAATTTTATAACAATCCCTGGGGCTCTGGGTGTTTTAACTGTTCTGCATAGACAGCCAGGTGGTTACTGGGTGAGGTCTAATATAGGGACTACTACAGGTTAACAGTGCTACTATTTTCTGTAGAAAAGGAAGTTGTAGTTGAATACAAGGAGATAGGTCACACAAATAAGCTCACGGGAAGTCTCCAGACCTCTGGGGTGAATGCCATTGCTGCTGCTTTTTCCAGAATTCCATTGCCTAATGAATAGCTATTTGATCAAAAGGCTGAAGAACTCTCTTGTTCTGTTGCTCATGCTGGAGTATAGTGGTATGATTTTTGGCTCACTGCAGCCTCAAACTCCTGTGTCCAGGTGATCCTCCCACCTCAGCCTCCCTAGTAACTGGGACTACAGGCGTGCACCATCACACCCAGCTAATTTTAAAAAGTAAAAAAAAAATTTTTTAGAGTTGGGAGTCTTCTTATCTCGCCCAGGCTGGCCTCAAACTTCTAGCCTCAAGTGATCCTCCTGCCTCAGCCTCTTGAGTAACTGGGAGTACGGGTCACTAGGCCTGTCTATTAGCATATGTCTTAATTTTAAAAGATTTTTGGGGGGGGTGGCAGGGGCAGGCTTCAGTGCTGTGAGCCCAGTGAACCTTCACAGGTGGCTGAGAATAAAAAGAAAAGTTAAGTTTGAAAAAAGAGATAGCAATACTTCAAGTTAGGAAAACCAGACTCTCTAGAAAAGCATTTGGGTGAAATCTTCCTGATTTAGCTGTGGGACAGAATTAGACACAAACCAGGAAATCTCCAGAAGGTGCTCAGTAAACGTTGGTAGAATGAAACCCTAAAGCTCCTTCTGTGAGATCCTCCAGCACGTCAATGTTATTAACAGAAAGTTCTTCCTAAAGTCAACCCCAGTCCTTCTCCAGTAACTTTATTGTGTTCTCCCCTTCCTGCTCCAAAGAGAAACAGGAAAGTCGCTGATAGTACTGTTCTTATATCTCTATTAAACTTACTCTCAAGTCTTCCATTTTGTGGCCTGAATAATCCCCAGTTTTTAAAGCTTTCCCTCAAAAGAGTAATTTCACAAACATTTCCATGTGCCAATCTTAAGAGCTACAAATGTTTAAAAATAACATGCATATTTCCATATATACAAAGCCGCCCTGAGATAAATACTGTGCTTAGTTCATAAAGGTGCCATTTCGTATTGAAATCCTTGCATCCCGGGCAGGCAAGGCAGCACTGCAGGTTTCTGTCGTCTCTCTGGAGCCTGAGTGGAGGTGACGGCTGATGAGCCAGACTAATAAGACGCAGACTTGCACTGATTAAACGTCCATTTTCTTGGGGAAATGGCTGACAGGAGCAGGATAAAGCTGTGAGGAAGCTTGTAGCAATTTCACAAATCTACCACTACCAGTGAGCTTTATTTGTGTGCTTAGAGCTATTATTAGCAAAACAATGGGTGGAAAATGGACCAGGGAGAAAATTAAGAAATGAGAGACTTATTTTTTTAAAAGTAAGAGAAAAGCTTCTTTTGTTAAGTTTTTCTAGAGTGGTCTCACAAAGGGAAGCAAAACACTTCACTTTGGCAAGATGCATCATTCAACCAAAGCAAGCAGGTAGGGTGGGCTCCAGGTACCTGCTTGCTGGCTTTAATCTCAGTTGCAATGGCCAAAGCAGAAGTAGGTGAGAAGGAAGAATTTAGCAGCACAGCATAGTGACTGCCTTAAAACCCTTAAGCCACCTGGGAACCTTGGTATAGGTGCTGATGAGGCAGAGAGGGTGCCCAGGGGCTGGTGGTGAATGGAGAGTTGTTCTTGTTCTTGTTGTCTTTAAGGGGTTAACAGAGAGACTCCGCTCAGACCATGCTGGCCAATGCAGACGCCACTATCTACATCTGGTTATTGAGCATTTGGAATGTGCTGCAAATATAAAATACATATCAAAATTCAAAAATGTGGTATGAAAAATATGTTATTATTATTATTTGAGTTGGAGTCTCAGGCTGGAGTGCAGTGGCACGCTCACGGCCACCCCAGTGTCGACCTGCTGGACTCCTGCGATCCCTCTGCCTCAGCCTTCCAAGTAGCCGGAACTACAGGTGTGCGCTACCATGCTCGGCTAATTTTTTTTATTTATTGTAGAAATGAGGTCTCACCAGGTTGCCTGGGCTAGTCTCGAACATGGGGTTCAGGCAATCCACTCGCCTTGGCCTCCCAAAGTGCTAGGATTACAGGCTGAGCCACCGAACCCGGCTGCAAAATATATGTTAATAATTTTTTAAAATTTTGACCACATGTTGAAATAATCTTTTGGATACATTGGGCTAAATAAAATATATGATTAAAATTAATGCTATAACATAGGTGAACTTTAAAAACATTATTCCAAGTGCAAGAAGCCAGACACAAAAGGCCACACATTGCAGTATTCCATTCACAGGAAATGGCCAATAGGCAAATCCATAGAGACAGAAGGTAGATTAGTGTTTGCCCAGGGCTGAGGGATTTTGGAGAAATGGAAAGTGAGTGCTAATGGCATGGGGTTTCTTTATGGGGTGATGCAAATGTTCTAAAATTGATTATGAAGTTGGTTGTACAACTCTGTGAATACACTAAAGACTAAATTGTATACTTCAAATGGGTGAATAGTACAGTATGTAAATTATAGCTCAACGAAACTATTGAAAATAAGTAAATTTGGATGCAAAGAACTAATTTTACTTTTTAAAAAAACCTTTAGAAATGACTACTAGGAAATTTAAAATTGCATAACTGATAGACATTTATTTCTATCAGACCTGTGGGATTTAAAGGGACCAAGATGAAGATACTGGACAAACCCAGGGCTAGTGGTGCCCATAGTGAAGGTCATAAATGCAGGGCAGAAGAGAAGCCAGAGATGCTCACATTTGGTGCAGGCCAAGAAGGAGTGAAGGGGTGAGGGAGAGGGTCTTGAGGATAAGGGTGAAACTCCTGGACTGGAGCTGGCCTAGGCACCAATGGCCAGCCGCCAGAGGACTGATGGCAGACTAGAATCTCTGGCCCTGGGCAGTAGTGGTGGGGGCTGCCTTCAGCTCAGCTGATAAAAGGTGGGGCATTTCCCTTTAGGTAATATCTACTAAAAAAGAAAGAAAGAAAGAAAGAAAGATGGGGCGGAGCTGCCCTACCTTTCACAGGTGGCTGCCCCAGCAGCCTCAGACCCTGGCTGGCAGCCTCTGGGGCTGAGAGGATCCCTATCTCCACTCACCTGTAATGTATTTGCATACCTGTAACCTAGCCTAGGTGAGCTGCAGCAGTCAAACCGGGAAGCTCTGGCCTTGTCCAGGGGGATGGAAACTTTTTCAAAAAAGAATTGGCCACAGGAGCTGTCTGGCCTATTTATGAAATGCCATAAACAAACCCTAGTAATGTTAGTCGTAGGATTGGCTGGACGCACGTAAAGGGAAGCCTCGGGTGCCCTCTTGGTATCCTCTCCCCAGTGTGAGTTTCTTTCCAATTTAGTTGCACCCTCCACCCTTCAAAAAGAAACCATGACAGTATTTCAAAGGACACAGCTCAATGGATCCTGCAAAGGACTCTACACCTAGGGTGATCTCAAAAGAAAGGACTTCATGGCTGGTCTCTAGAGACCAGAAAGATGATTGGACTGAAGTGTAGAATGGGTGAATTAACCGGCTGAACTGCAACCCCAAAGTCCTAGTTCTGAAGGAGGGGTCAGTAGCCTAGAAAAGAGGAGAGATAATAAAATACACCATACTGGGCAGTGGCTGTTTCAATTTTAAAATTGCAAAGTGAATATTTGATGTTTTTCTGTGTTTTATCTGAGCTCCATCCTGGAATTTTCTCCCACTGCAGTTTGTTTTTCTCTTGAGTGACTGTGTATCTGGTTTCAGAGGACAGGGTGGGTGTCAAGCATAGAAAAAGGGGCTAGGTAAGTTCATGAACCTTGGGGCACTGTCCAGAGCAAAATCATATCCCCTGATTTCTGGCCCTGGTGTAGCAACAGCATCAAGTGAACTGTGTTCATTGAAGACATACACAGGAGACAGTAATGAAAGCATCATCGGCGTGCCTATGAGTTCCTGAAGGGCAAGGCTTGTAAATGTTCACCTCTGCATTTTCACCACAGGGTCTGGCACCTGCCAAGTGCTCAAGGAATACTTACAGTATGGATGGATGGGTGGGTGGATGGGACACATAGTAGATGCTTGATTAACTCTGGTGTTATGTAAAGACCTCACATCTTGAGTGGTCGATGATGAAGCGGAAGGACTTGAAAGAGTTCATGTTTGTGATAGGAAAATAAATGCTGGATTTGTTAAACTGAAACAAATGTAGTAGCATGTCACAGATTTGGTTTTGTCGGCCATCTGATTTTTTCCAAGCAGTGCTCAGATATGTTGAATGAGGGTGGGAAGGGAAAAAATAACCTAGGACAGCTCATGGAGCCTCTCACCGGATGCTGTAAAACACAAACTACTTGGGAGTGAATGAATGACTTACCGATGATGTTGTCAGGGCCCTCGGAATAAATATTGCCTTTTCCGTTCCTGCAGTTGGTCCTACACAGTGCCGCTGGCGTATTATCAAGATGTTGAGATCGCCTCCTTCTCATCTTCTGAGTCAGACCGCAAAAAGTGGTGAAGAACGCTCTCAAAAAGCACTTGAATATTCCATTGTCCCTGTATTTAGCTGTTCTCTTGCAGCTGAAAGCCTAACAGGTCGTAAGTAGAAGACTGAACTGTCCAGAAGTCCGTCTTTCCCTCCCAAGGAAGGTCTTCCAGGTGGTTTGCCCATCAAGTGTCAGCTTCCATAACTGTGTCTTCGCTCCCTCTTTCTTTGCCAACCAATGTTGTCGAGGCTTCTCATCTCTCAGAAGCAAGGAACTTCAGTATATTTTCAGCTCTACTCTGTTCCTTTCACCAGCCATCCCAACTGTCTATATGATGAAAGAATCACTCGGTGCAGCAGGAACTTCAGAACTGATTGAAAAATCATTGATTGTGGACAGTAGCCAGGGCAGGAGTAGGGTAGACAATAGAGAATGAGGTGATTCTTTCTGTTCAAGGATCCTGTTCTATAAGCGAGTTGGCCTTTGGCAGTTAGTAATCCATATTTTAAGTCAAGGCATTTAAAAGTCAGGATACAGGCTAGGCGCAGTGGCTCATGCCTGTAATCCCAGCACTCTGGGAAGCCAGGGTAGGAGAATAACTCAAGCCTAGGAGCTCGAGACCAGCCTGGGCAGCATAGGAAGACCTCGTCTCTACAAAATTAAAAAAAAAAAAATTAGCTGTGTATGAGCAGTCCCAGCTTCATGGGAGGCTGAGGCAGAAGGATCACCTGAGCCCAGGAGGTCAAGACTGTGGTGAGCTGTGATCATGTCACTGTCCTCCAGCCTAGGTGACTGAATGAGACACTGATTCAAAAAAAAAAAAAGGATACAAAAGAGTTTCTATCTTCAGATAGTTCTATAATGGAGCTTACAAGGTTCATCTGGAATATTAGAGGCCAGGGAACTTCAAAGAAAGCAAAAATATTCTATTTTCAGATTTAATTTAGCTCTCTAAAAATTCTGTGCATCTCTCTCATGTGGGTACATGGCACACCAGTTAACAGGGTGGATGTGGCCCTGGCAGGGTGAGCTAAGAAAGTTGGACTCATTGGCGGAAATAACTTTCTGTGATATCATGACTGGCAGGGGACGACTGGTGGGGGACACGCAGGTGCAGCTGGATAGGAGCCCTCGGCACCAGGGGTTTCTGTCATGCGTCCAAATCCCTGGTGTCCATGATCCTCGACCCAAGTCACTCCTGCTCATGATATCAGTATTCTGACTCACAAGGACCAGCAGCAGCTGAGAGGAAATGATGTGGCAACTGTGTCCGAAGCTGGTTAAATGCTGGAAACAGAAAAGAAAATTCATTCGAAAATATGCTGTTGTGTGTTACAAAGGCTGTGTAAGATTTAAAAAGTATGTTTAGCATTCCAAGTATTTTCCCTTCTGTGTCTTTAGAGACGAGCTCTGAGAGTGATGTTTTGTTTATTTAACATTTAATCAAAAGAGATTTGGACCCTGCCAGCTTTTGAACAACAGATTCAGTAGCACTGCCTCTTTGCATTTAGTTTGAAGAGGGAAACTTCAACCATACGGAGAATTTGATGTCTGTAATATGTACTAAAAGATCAGCTGGTCTAACTTTACAGGGCTAATAAAAAGGAAAAATTTTTCCTGTGCTCAGGTCTTTCATGAATTATAAATAACCATTCACTTTGGAAGATAGCACATCATAAAATTTTTTTCACAAATATGCACAAATCCATTTTAAGATCCAAGGAAAAAGATGTTCAAAAGTCTCAGATGTACTCAGTTTTGATTTCGTCGGGAAACATGTTCTTTTACCATATGGATGCTTTTAAGGGGGCCTTCAGCTGGGGCACAATAATGACACCCCAGTGGCTAAATAAGATATTTCTTTCCTTCTAACATTATTTCTCTGTTATTAAAGGTGGAAAAACCTTCCACAAATAGCATACTATTAGAGTGCTTTAGGGGGTATCCTGGGACTCAAGGTTATGTGTCTGCTCCAGAAATACTGTCTGTAATTATCATTCCTTAGTGGTTCTGAGGATGCAGTCTTGGTGTTTTCATTAATTTCTTGATTCTACAAGTCTGGAGTGCGTGCCTGCTCTTGATATTCAATATTATAAAGTAGGAATTTTTGTTGTTGTTGTTGCTTTTAAGGTCACAGGACTCTGCCTCTCTCTTCATCTCATAATAACCATTCCCTGACTTCTTTTGTCTAGTAAAATAAAAAGATATAAAAGACAACATTTGAAAAGAAAAAGAAGTTAGATAATTATCATAATGCCATGTAGTGGGAAACTGCCAGGGGAGGAGGGGTGGGATTGGCAGTTGAGGGAAACTTTCAGGGGAGGAAGGGGCACACCTCATCAACAAGGGTACCTGCATTTGTATACCTAACCCTGAATTGTACCCCACATCTTTAAAATAAAGCAAAAAATAAAACGAAAAGAAGTTAGTTATGACCTTCTTCCAATTCCAGCCTTCGTCTTTCCTATTTATAATGTGCTAATATAAACATTAAAGAAATAGAGCATCCAGATTTAACAAACAACTGCAGAAGGTCTATGGGTCAGAATAGCACATTGATTTCCCCCAGCACTTTATTATGAGTCCTTCCTTCCTTCTTTCCTTCCTCCCTCCCTTCTTCCCCCCTCCCTCTCTCCTTTCCTTCCTTCATTTTTTTTTTTGAGACCGGTCTCACTCTGTTGCCCAGGTTGAAGTACAATCATAGCTCACTACAACCTTGAACTCCTAGACTCAAGAAATCTTCCTGCCTCAGCCTCCCAAATAGCGGAGTCTACAGGTTTGCATCACCACGCCCAGCTATTTTTTTTTTAATGGTAGAGATGTGGTCTCCCTATGTTGAGCAGGCTGGTCTTGAACTCTTGGCCTTAAGTGATCCTCCCACCTTGGCTTCCCAAAGTGTTGGAATTACGAGGTATGAGCCACTATACCCAGCCCTATGAGGTTTTCAAATATGCACCAAGTTGAAAGAATTTTACAGTGAACACCCATATGCCTATTACCTAGTTGTAGATTCTGACATTAACATTTTACTATTCTTACTTTATCACATTTGTAGACATCCTTCCTCCATTAATTTATCTTAATTTTCATGTGTTTAAAAGTATATTGTGGCTGGGCTCAGTGTAATCCCAGCACTTTGGGAGGCTGAGGCGAATGGATTGCCTGAACCAGCCCGTCTGAGACCAGCCCAGGCAATTTGGCAAGACCTCATCTCTACAATAAATCAAAAATTAGCCAGGTGTGGAAGCGTGTGCCTGTAGTTCTGGCTACTTCGAAGACTGAGGTGGAAGGATCACTGGGCAACGGAGTGAGACTCTGACTCAAACAAACAAACAAACAAAAAAACATTAAAAAAAACACTGTCTCTGGGTTTGGGAAAGGAATTTGGAACAAGAATTGACAAGAAAGATGCATGAACGAACTTTCTAGGGTGATGATAATGTTTTATGTCTTGATAGGGGTTTGGGTATATGGGAATACATTTGTCAAAACTCCGAAACTGTACACTAAACTTTTACATTTCAATGTGCGTGAATTTCACATAAAATGAAATTGGTTGCTGCCTGCAATTTACTTTTTTTTTTGAGTTGAAGTCTCACTCTGTCGCCCAGGCTGGAGTGTAGTAGCACACTCATGACCATCCCAGCGTCAACCTGCTGGGCTCAGGAGATCCTTCCACCTCAGCCTTCCAAGTAGCCAGAACTACAGGCACACGCTACCACACCCTGCTAATTTTTGATTTATTGTAGAGACGAGGTCTTCCCAGTTGCCCAGGCTGTTCTGGAACCTGAGGGCTCAGGCAATCCCTTCACCTTGGCCTCCCAAATTGCTGAGATTACAGGCTTGAGCCATCATGCCCGGCTGCCAGCCGCTGTTTTGATTTTTTCACTATAGATTAGTTTTAGTTTTGCCGATTCTGTAATTTCATATGGATGGATCAAATAGTATGAACTCTATGTAAGACTTCTTTCACTCAGCATAATGTTTTTCAGATTGGTTCATGTAATTGTGTATAACAGTGGTTCCTTCCTTTGTATTCTGAGTAGTATTTATAGGACTGTACCACAGTTTCTCGTATATCTATTCTCTCTTGATAGACACCTGGGCTGTATCCAGTTTTTGACGACTGTGGATAAAGGTGCCATGAACATCCTTATACAAGTCTCTTGATGGATATTTCTTTTCATTTTCCTTAGGAAAAGACTTTGTTGTGTAACTGCTGGATCATAGCTGGTATATGTTCAGTTTTTAAGAAACTGCTATTCCTTTTCCCAAGTGGCTGTACCATTTTATATCCCCCTCAACAAGGTATGAGAATTCTAGTTGCTCCACATCCTTGCCAACATTTAGTGTTGTCAGTTTTTAAATTTAAAACCACCCTAGTGGGTATGTAGTGATACTTCATTGTGTTTTTTTGTTTTTTTTTTGAGTTGGAGTCTCACTCTGTCACTCAGGCTGGAGGGCAGTGGCACGCTCCTGGCCACAGCAGCCTCGGCCTGTGCTGGGCTCAGGGGATTCTTCCACCTCAGACTTCCGAGTAGGTGGAACTACAGGCATGAGCCACCATGCCCAGCTCATTTTTTGATTTATTGTAGAGATGAGGTCTCGCCAAGTTGTCCAGACTGGTCTCGAACCCTCTCATCTCGGCTTCCCAAAGTGCTGGGATTATAGGCGTGAGCCAATGTGCCAGGCCTCATTGTGGTTTTAATCTGCATTTTCCTCATGACGAAGGACATTGAGCATGTTGTCATGTGCTTAGCTGCCATTCATAGATATTCTTTTATAAAGTGTTCAAATCTTCTGTCCATTAAAGAGTTTTTTCTCTTTATTAATAAGTGGGAGTTTTATTTTACATATCCTGGATATTAGTCCTCTGTCAAGTTTAGGTTTTGTAGATATTTTCTTCCCATCCAAGGCTTGCCTGTTCATTTTTAAAAATGGTTTCTTTTCATGAGAGCTTTTCTATTTTGATGAAGTCTGATTTATCAATTTTTTCTTTTGTGGTTATTGTTTTCAGTGACCTAAACAAAGCACATTGATCTGAATAAATGGTATATTTTAAAAAATGTGTTGTCGTCTCAAGAAAATTCACAGCTTCATTGTGTTCATTGTAATAGAAGTGTTTGCCTGAAGAAACATCCATGTACATGCATATTGGGAACAACTGAGGAAAACCTGGGGATCTTAAATACTCTCAAGAGCATCCCAGAGAATGAATCCAATTCTAGACTTCCCTTTTCACTTTGTTTTATAATAAGAAGCTTCCTGTTTTGATGACTGGAAAGAGTCACCACTGATAAAACCACCTGGTCGTGGCCTTGTTTGGAATCAAGTTAGCCTTTATGCTTATGAATGTGATAAACCGATTTTTATAAGTTAAGCATATGTTATTGAGAGATGATATTTTAAACAGTTCAATGTGTGGCCCGATTGAATAAAAAGTAGGCTCTCCAGAAAGGCTTTAAGAAATTAAAAGAAAGAAATCTACAGAGAGACCCAGGTGTTGGTGATGGCATGAGGCAACATGAAGAAAAGACTGAAATGTGAAGTCTGCTATGAGAAAAGCAGGACCTGGGGAAGCGGAGAGCTGCTGAAGGATGCAGTGACTCTTCCGAGCTGTTCTTAAGCTGCACTTTAAAGCCTTTCCCAAGATTTTATCCCAGACTCTGTGCCAATTGCTCTACTTGTCAGTGATGCTGTTTGATTTCTCCCTTTGTTTCTTGTTTGAACCAAAGGGACACTCAATCCAGACATGACATTTTGAAAACTAAACTCACGTCTTTTTCACCCTAACTTCATTGTTGTTTTGGCCTACTTTCTCTGAGACGCTTTCTTGAGGGTGCAGGCTGAATGTGGTCTTTCCAACTTTCACACAAACTCCCTTGAGTCTTTCTCTCTCATTCCGTCTTCTCCTGGTAATCATTAATGTTCTGCAACTGTTTATCTGTGGGGTACCTTGGGCTTTTTGCTTCTTCAGTGTTCTGCTTTTTATTATAAAACACGTCTCCTCTTTATTAGAGACTGATTCAGAAAAAGGAAGAGGTGAAACTTAAATGGATGAACTTTGCTGTTTCATTGCAGGTTGAAATTGGCGGTCAAAGTTTTGGTTTTTGTTGATCTAGTAGACTTTTATAAACCAAAACTAACTGTATAATTCTCCTTGGAAGCTATTTTGAAATATGAAATATGCAGAGTGCGCCAATTTGCAAAGCTCTGGACAGTTCTAACCCAAGAGAATACTCACTGATGGCTGTGTGGGTGTGCCTGCCAGGCTGGAAGAGGATCTAGGATAACGATGAGTTTCATAACACACCAGTTCAGGTCCAGTTTCTTGAGTAGGAAGATTAGAGGTGGGTGGTAAGTTTTCTGGACTCCCAGATCTGTTCCCAAAGAGAGCAGATAAGGCCACAATGGGAGAAGACCAGGTTCTGAATTAGAAATACCAAGTAGGACTTCAGGGCCTCTGAAATAAAGATGTGCTCTTAAGTAATTAATACACAAACATGATGGAAGTAATCATAAGGGAGAAATGAATGGGGCTTAAATCACAGGTCCACATGACAAATTATGTCTGGCAATGCAAGTAGGTTAAATCATTTCCTAAGATGTTGCCAACAGCACAAATATCTGTATTTAGCATTACATGCTACCAAAGAATTAACCAAACATACTCCAAGTTTTTTCTCATTGGAATAATAGTTCCTGCTATTATAGTTGTCAATTCTGGTGGAGACGGGTCCCACTGGCCTGTGATGTGGGTAGCATTAAGTGGGTACCTGAATTTGGTGAGGGAGAACTGTAAAGTTCTACTTTCTGTGCAACTCTTAGGGCACTCCTCTTGCCAGTCTTCCTCATAAATAATCTTCTGCTCATGAATATTCTTCCTTATACCAATGGAGGTGGAAGGGGACACTGTCCAAAATTCAGTCTTGAAATCTTTTATCCTTTTCTCTCATTTTGAGCTACTTCAAAATGTATGTAAAGTAAAATGCAGAGCCCTGAAAAACCATTTCAGCCTGATAATAAATTCAAGCTCCTTAGTTTGCGTGTGGAGTCGTTCATTGGCAGAAAGGTCTGGGTTGGATAGGGAAAGAAAACATACATTGATACATCTCCCTCCCTCCCTCCCTCCTTCCCTCCCTCCCTTCCTTCCTTCCCTCCCTCTCTTTCTTTTCTCTCTCTTCCCTCCCTCCTCTCTCTCCTTTTCCTTCTTCTATCCCCCTCCGGTTTTCTATCTCTCTCCCTCCCTTCAACCAGCATTCCTGAGCGGCAGCTGTGTCTTTCTAAGGCACAGGTCTGAGAGCTGAGGGGAGAAGCATGGCAAGGAGACTAAAGAAACTTTTCTTGTGACCGAATAAAAGCTGTCCATAAAAACGCTAAAGTTTGGTGATTCCATTGATCACTGAATGGGAATCAGTACTGTATAGAAGCCTGACTTATTCTGCAGGCAGGATAATTCTGTTTGCTTTGATATATCACCAGAGTTCAGCAGAAACATCTGGTTTACTGGCAGCTACGTTTTCTAAAGGGAGGGCTGGGCCATTGCTACCGTAGCTCTTATCTTCCTTAGTACCATCAGGTTTACCTGAGTCTCTGAATATCTATGATCTTGCAAGATCCAAATTTTCCTTCAAGCTGATATGTCTTTCATTTGTTTCCAAATTAACATTCAGTTTTCAGCCCAAGAGTACAGTGCTGGAGGCATAACACCTCCCTCGCTTGGGACCCTTGTTGGTATCTTCTAAAATGAATTCATAGGACTATTCCCTGACTTTCAACTTTGCTTTGTGGTACAAGGTCTGCGAATGTTTAGTTGACAATACGTGTGTGCCTCTCTCATTTCCTGTTTTTAAGGGCTGCACTTAATTTATTTGAAAGGGCGGAATATTTTAAATTACAATTCAGCAGTTTTACTAAGGAAGGCTGTAAAATACAATGAGCAAGGAGTTTTACTTCCTCCTTACAATTGCTGCTGCCCTGTTTTGAAATGTTGACATTCTCCAATCAGTAGGAATGACTTTAACTTATGCTGGAACATTCTAAACAGCAGCTACACCATGGCTAGAGCTGTGGAGTGGCATGGGATGCCTGCACACTATAATTCCATTTTTCCAGACGCCTTATTAGTACACGGAATGCGTCTGCCTGTGCTTGATGCTGTTCTATCTTGTTAAGCCCCCCCTCCCCCAGGCTGAGCATTTGGATTGGTTAAGGAACACAGTTGCTTAGCCAATCAAGGGAAACCTTTCTCCAGCAACCCTAGCAACACCTGACAATGGTCATTGACAAATATTAAGAGAAAACCCCCGATAAATCCAACTAGTTCTTGAGCACTGTCCCTGTCAAGGGCAAACGAGGCTCCTCCTACTCACAGAGCACTTGGTGTGGCCAGAGGAGTCAGTGGTTTGTGTCGGACCTGGAGAAAGAGAACCCAGATGTGGATATGGAGGCTTGTGCTTACCCTGATCTACTGACTTGGGTTGGTCCATGCCAGTGTTGGAGCTGGGGTCTGTGCTAAGAGGGGAGGGGAGCTGCTCATTTCCTCCCACATCCACTAAGTTCCTATACCCACCAAGGTGTTTTCAGTGGTTGGAGAAAGAGCTCACAAAAGACTTTGGCTCCAGGGTCACACTTCTGCCGCTAATGCTCATTTGTTCCTCAGGGCATGGCAGGAGGAACATTTTCTGAGGGCGGCAAGATACCTGGCTGTGTCCCCAGTGGCACTTTTCCAAGACTGTTGGCTACACATCTTGCACCTCCAGCCTCTCACTGAACCCTCTTGGGGTGCGGCTGGCCTGCCTGTCTCACCTGCGGGCATACTGGGACACGCCTCTCAGGGTGCTCTCACCCCTCTCTGGGAGGCTGTGTGACTAGGGGATCTGAAGACACACCTGGAAGACGCTGGGTTGGGCAGGGAATGGAGAGTAAGAAAGGGAACCTGCCAAAAACATGCACAGACAGTTCATAGGCAAACGCATGTTCCCACAAAAGACGTAATAGCCGTGTGTGTCAGATACTCTCCCAAAGTCCCCTTACATGATCATTCCAGTCAGTCTAGCCTCCTTGAAGGCATATTTCAAACCCTAGCTGAGTAATCCATTGTGCGGTGATTAGCTGTTAATGAAGCTGAAAATACCTAAATCATCCAAAAGGTAATCCGAATTAATTTTTTTATGGTTACTACTGCTAGACAAGTCTGTGTCAAGACAAAGAAAGACCTGGGGATACAGACACAGACGCCTGCACATACAGATATAACGTACCCACACAATCACACACACAAATGTAGGCAAAAGGAGAAAGTTGGAAGGGGGGAGAAGTGGGAGGGAGAAGTCACCTTCAGACAGAGTTAATGAACCACAGAGTGTGAAGTCTGAGGTGAAATTAGTGACATTCATTCCGTTCCCTCCACCCCACCATCACCACCCTGGCTGTGTCCCTCTTCTTACTGGCGCCACCCTCCAGGGCCAGTCCTGAATTTAATTTTCCACCAGGGTTGGCACTCAGTCAATTTAAGGAATACCTTGGGAGCATAAACTGGTAATGACTTGAAGTCTTAGCCCCTAAGGGGATGTTGACATTTTTCAAAGGAGGCTCATGAAGGTGCAAAAGAATTAAATCTCTAACGGTTGATTGTAAATTGGGGGTAATATCTTTAGTTTGAAGACTGGAGACCTGGCCTTGCTCAAACATAACTTCTAGAAGCCTCCTCTGGTTGGTTATTCCTAAAGCTGGAATTACAGGCAAGAAAACGCAGTCAGGGTGGGAGGGGTAGGTTGCAGTGGGGAGTAATCCATCCCATGGATGTTCACCAGGAGGATCAATCCTTAAATAGGAGTAGGGGCCCAGAATGTTGAATTTCTACACAGAAACAAACTAGGAACTGGTTTTAGAATCTTCCATATCTGTCTTTCAGGGAACTTGGAAGCTTTCTGGTGGCATAAGATGTGGAATATTACAACACAGTATATTATATATGGTGTTAAAAACCAACTCTTATATAGCCAAATACAAGCACAGAGGTTCTAGGTTCAAAACCTGAAAGAAATTAAGCCATTCTGAGAGGATGAAAAATTATAGAGATTTGCCTATTAGGGAGACAAGCAAACTATTTTCTTACTTTTCCAGATTTTTCAAAAAATTTCAGTTATTATTGATCAAGTTTTCTGTGGATGTGAGCAACTATCAACTATTGAGACTACAGAACTATTTTAAAATCTAACATCAATTATGAATGTCTTCCTCTGGAATTTAGGAGATTTTTATCTACCTGTGAAATAGAGAATAAAAAAATTAAAATCTGCAATGTATACAGTCGAGTTCTTTGTAACCAAGTTTCCAGTATGTCAGGACGAGCTTTATCCAATATCTGAATTGTGGTAAGGATGCTAGAGGGAAAAGACAAAGATTCTCCCTGGGAGCTAATAGGTCATGCTTAACAATCTGAACTTGACTTAAGAGTAAACCTGAGAGCCCACATCTGGGAGAGGATGTTTATGTTTCATGCAGCAGTTTGGAGGTGGAGGCATTCCCGGAAGAAAACAATGTCTGGCATGTACAGGCACAAAAATAAATATTTGTTGACGACACCGAAGCACTGTCTCCAAATCAACATTCTTTCCATTCACAGACATTATCAAAGGAGGAAAACTCTAGAACCCCAATAGAGTGGCTATCTTCCCCCCCAATCTCTAAGAGATCATTGTTTCCTATTTCCATGGTAACTAGAAGACTTGAAATTGCCAAAACTTGAGAGACACTTGAGACGAAAGCCAGAAAAAAAATTAACAAAAGACAAATGTTACAGGCAGCATGTATGACAGTGTGGTAAAGTTTTTGACATTTGTTTGGGAAGATTTTCTTATTTCTTTGCTTGGAATAATGCAATGATTTCCAGAATGTGGCAGTAATAGCTTCACACCATGCTGCTGAATGTTCATCGAGTAGATTTTATTCTTTTCTGGAAAGGAAAGACCCACAGGCCTTGGCAGCAATCAAGTGAATGTAAGCTGTTGGAAATAGCTCTCCTGGTATACCTTGATGGTGACCACAGTGAGGAGGCCAGTTTGGCTGAAGTGCCCTTGTTCTCGCCTTTCTATGCGGCAAACAAATATTATTATTTGGGCACCTACTATTTTTTTGGCAATCTGTTCTACATACAACCAAATGAAAAATTACAAATTGGATCAAAGCTGCTGGGAGAAGTACATGTAACTACTAGAGTGTGTTATGGGCAGCGCTGACCTCTCAGGACGGCTAGGCTTTCCTAAGGAAGTGTGATTAAGCTGAGTGGGAGGAAACCAGGCAGTGGTTACAAGCACTCCAGGCAGTGGGAGCTCTTGGGCAAAGGCCCTCTGGAGGAAGTGAGTGTTCAAGGAACTGAAAGCAGGCCTGAGCAGCCTATGTTGGCAGAGCCCTAGAGAGTGAAGGAACAACCTTGGGTTGGAGAGATGGCTGGCGGGGACCAGGTCCTTCCTAATGCACAGTCTTGAGTCTTGTTGAGGATTTGGTCTCTGACTCTCCCTTCTTCAGGGTGAACCCAAGCTGTGACAGGAATGCATGGCAGACTTCTTGTGTGTGATCTGGAAACGGTGGCTCCTGGTTCATCTGAAATCTGTCAGAACATTGCCTGGATTCCAGAAGTGAACCACCAAGTTCCAAAGGTTATAATTTCATGAAATACTTTAAACCTAAATCATATTCAATAAATATTATTTTGTTTGATGATTCAGCAGGTACCTCAAAGTCATTACCATAAATTTCAGTTATCAGTACATATTAACCCCTCAGAAGCTAGAGTTTGGCCATCTAATAACCTCCCCATTTTCTGGAACCTAGCTGGGATCCAGGAGGTCTTCAAGAAGCCAAAATAGGGCTGGGAGCGGTGGCTTACGTCTGTTATCCCACCACTTTGGAAGTCCAAGGTGAGAGGATTGCCTGAGTCCAGGGTTTGAGACCAGACTGGGCAACATGGCGAGACCTTGTCTCTACAATAAATAAAAAAAATTCGCCAGGCCTGGTGGCGTGTACCTGTAGTTCCAGCAGCTTGAAAGGCTGAGGTGAAAGGATAACCTGAGCCCAGCAGGTGGAGGCTGCGATGGCCATGAGCATGCCACCGTACTCCAGCTCTGGCAGCAAAGTGAGATTCCAACTCAAAAAAAAAAAAAAGAAGCCAAGATAGATGTAATAAATATCATGCATGACCAGGAGCAGTGGCTCACGCCTGTAATCCTAGCACTTTGGGAGCCTGAGGTGGGAAGATCACTTGGGCCCAGGAGTTCGAGACTAGCCTAGGCAACATAGTGAGACCTTGTTTCTACAAAACAAAAAAACAAAAAACTTCCCCCCAAATTATGGTGGCACGTGCCTGTAGTCCCAGCAACTTGAGAGGCTTATGTGGAAGGATGTTTTGCGCTTAGGAGTTCAAGACTGCCATGAGCCCCGCCCCACCACAGTGATGAGAGAGAGAGAGAGAAAGACACCTTGCACATTTTAACCAGAAGGGGAGATCCTCATTAAGAACTTAGTTGATCTTTATTTTACACACAATTGTAAAAAGTAGGTTTCAGATTTCTCTGGGTCCAGAGGCCACTTGGGGGTGGGGAGATGGAGCTGGGGGTGTGTGTGGTAATAATTTAGAAAGAAAGAAGACATTATGGGTGATTATATGACAATAATTAAAAGTAGGGGGCAGGCACAGTGGCTACTTGGGAGGCTGAGGTGAGAGAATTGCTTGAGTCCAGGAGTTCGAGTCCAGCCTGAATAACATAGCAAGACTGCACCCTCCTCTATCTCTTTAAAAAAAAAAAGAACCGGGCTTGGTGGCTCAACCTGTAATCCCACGCCTTTGGGAGGCTGAAGTGAGTGGATTGCCTGA
>NW_007249749.1:872022-878669 GCF_000164805.1 Carlito syrichta
CTCCAGTCTGGGTGACAGAGTGAGACTCCCACTCAAAAAAAAAAAAAAAAAAGTTACAGGAGACAGCACAACTATAAAGGAGATCAAAAACAAACAAACAAACAAACAAACAAACAAACCCAAAACACAACTGGAAATAAAAAGACCTAAAACTAAATTAAACATAAAGAAAGGAAAAAAAGAAAAGCAAGCAATCTGAGTTGAGATTTTAGTCATGAACAAACTTGCATACCTTAGTAGGTCTTAAGGGCATCAATATGTCTATAGTGAGTTTTCATAATATGCCTAAGAAGTCAAGGAGATGTGCTATGTTTTAGAAAGATTGCTAGTCTACAGGGTTAAGATTTTTAAAAGACTTTTGTCACTTAAGAAGTACATCTTGGCCGGGCGTGGTGGCTCAAGCCTGTAATTCCAGCACTTTCGGAGGCCGAGGTGAGATTGCCTGAGCCCAGGGATTTGAGACCATCTTGGGCAACTTGGTGAGACCTTGTCTCTACAATAAATCAAAAAATTAGTCTGGTGTGGTAGCACGTGCCTGTAGTTCCAGCTACTTGGAAGCCTGAGGCAGAAGGATCACCAGAGCCCAGCAGTTCGACTCCAGGGTGGCTGTGAGTATGCCACTGCACTCCAGCCTGGACAACAGAGTGAGACTCCAACTAAAAATAAAAAAAAAAAGAAGTACATCTTCAGCTTTTTGGAAAACACATTCATTCTGGATGGTTTTCACAAAATTGCTGCATAAACAAGGTTTTACTAAAGTATAGGTCTGTGGGGTTAGTTAATATAGATTTCAGATAGAAAAATGTCTATATACCAGCTTTTGCTGAAACCTCTTCCTTTTTCACAAGTTGTCTAATTCTGGATTTGAACAAAGTCATTGGAAGTGACACTTTTCACATCTGAATTGTCATGATGCTATTCTTGATGGGAAGTGAGTTCTTGAATATTTAAAAACATTGCAGGTGATAAAATGCCCTTAATAACTTCATTTTAAAGTTTGGCTTTCACATTTTAAACTTTAATTTCCATGTTTGTCTCTTAAATGCAAATAGTCTTTAGGTTCAAAGAGCCCCCTAAAGTTACCTGACTTAATTTTATATCTTTACTTCCTCCAGAAAAGAATGAGAATGAACAAAATATGATTTGATCACTTTGGAAACTGCTCATGCTATATGCTTCTGAAATGATCTCTGAAATGACATTATTTTCTGCAAATACATCATACATGTCAGAGCATCTTGTCTCTCTAGGGAATATGTTCATACTGTAGTATTTAATATTGCAAATGTGTTTTTCATGTACCATCTCACATATCACAAATATTTGCAAAGGAGTGAACTGATAGATTGATGCAATTTTGAGGAAGTAATTGTCTAAACTATGATTTTTCTATAGTACCAGTTTTTCAGTGTTTAAAGTTGGAGTTTTTTTTCTAGCTGAAATAGGTAAATATATACTGAAGTAAATATCTTCACATCCAATTAAATAGTATTCTTTTGTCTGTTCAGCATCAATCTTAATAAAATACTTAATAAAAAAAGTAGGTTATTAAAACAGAGAAAGACTGAGTTATAATCAAATGCAGTGTTTCTCATTTCTTTTGGCTATCACTTGGTTCTAAGCCTGATAAATATTCCAGTTTGGAGATGTTTTCATTTCATGAGATCTTTACTATTACACTTTTTTTTTTTTTTTTGAGTCGGAGTCTCACTTTGTCACCCAGGCTGGAGTGCAATGGCATGATCACAAGACTACCACAGCCTCAACTTGCTACCTGCTGGACTCAGGAGATCCTTCTGCTTCAGCCTTCCAAGTAGCTGGGAGTATAGTCATGTGCCACCACACGTGACTAATTTCTTGATTTACTGTAGGAACGAGACCACTCCATGTTGCCTAGGCCGATCTCAAACTCCTGGGCTCCCAGGAGTCCTCTTGCCTCAGCCTCCCAAAGTGCTGAGATTATGGCCACACTTTGTATTGGAATACATTGTAGAATAGTCTGGTCAATTTTCATAATACTGAAATTGTACCCAGACTATATATATATGGTAATTTTTTCCCCTAAAACTTTAACAAAAGTAGATTATTTAATATTTAATGAAAGCAAATTGCTCTCGAGGGTGAAATTACTGTCCAAATTACAAAATTAGAAGCAAATTCATTTGTAAGCCAATTGCCAACCTGATTTTTTGATATATGTGGAAATGTAATACTTTATTTTTCAGAATTCCAGATTGCAACTTTAAAGGCTTCCATCTAAACAAAATACATTGATTTTAGAAGTAGGATGGAAAAGATTTGTTGATTGATCAGTAATTGAATATATTTTTTTATAAATACAGCAAATTATAGAAAGGTGTATCTTAAAGAATGAAACACTGTGGGCTACTGCATGACAATGTGGTATAATTATATTCCAATTTTGCCTATTCTAAAGAATTATCCAGGGCATGGGTTAAAAAGATAGACTCCAAGTTCCACCCCAGCCCTGTTGAATCAGAATCTCCAGGGGAGAGGTAAAGGAAATGTATATTTTTAACAAGTGCTCGGGGTGATTCTTATGATCTGTCAAAGTTTGGGAAATACCGGATAATGGAAAAAGTTCTGGCTTTGGAGTCAGACAGACTGAATTTGAATCCCCGCTTGGCCAGTTAGGAGTCAAATAACCTTTGGCAAATTTCTCTGAGCCTCAGTTTCTTCATTTGTTTCTTGTATAAGGGGGCTGGGACATCACACGAGTTACTATTTGTAAAGGATCTATCAACGGTGTCTGTACTCACTCTCTACAAACTACTAACAGTAAGATATTAGTGGCTTTATTTTCCAGAATCTAACAAAGTTAAAAGGGACCAAATTCTTCCTCTCTTCAAAGATATAGCAATTGTTAGAAACTGATTGATTGGCAGGGCTTGGTGGCTCAGTCTGTAACCCCAGCTCTTTGGGAGGCCGAGGTGAGTGGATTGCCTGAGCCTGCGGGTTCGAGATCCCCCTGGGCAACTTGGCAAGACCTCGTCTCTACAAGAAATCAAAAAAATTAGCTGGGTGTTGTAGCACACACCTGTAGTTCTGGCTACTTGACAGGCTGAGGCGGAAGGATTGCCTGAGCCCAGCAGGTCGAGGCTGAGATGGCCAGGAGCATGCCACTGCACTCCAGTTTGGGCAACGGAGTGAGACAGCAAGTCAAAAAAAAAAAAAAAAAAACCACCAAAAACAAAACAAAACAAAAGAAACTGATTGATTCTGGGTTGATCATTCCTTGCCTTGTCCACCTCTTCACTTGCCCCATAATATATTAGGTAAAAATGACTAATTAGGAAAACTCTTTGGCACTTTTCTCTGTTACTGGACATTTTTTATCAATGAAGAGTCATCTCTAATATCTCATTCTTCATCCTTTTTAACCATACAAAATGAGATTCTCTGTCATTCCACAGGAGGGGGGAAATAACACCTGGTTCATAGGCTAACTGTACTATTTTAGGCTTTTCTTTTCCTCTAAAAAATTAATTATATTCTGAAACATAATTGCCTTTGGTTATAATATAAAAAAATAGATTTCAGCATGAAAAAGAGAATGGAAATGACCATAACTTTGTGTCCGTATTCAGATGACTTGAAATTCCTTAGATCTAATTCAATTTTCATGTCTTGGAATCTTCCTACTAATGGCAAATTATTGTCTTAATGAGCTAGACGACTAGCCATGGTGATGAGGCAATGCTATTTTCTCTTTCTGCAGGCCTCCTAAGCGCCGGGACTCTGTAAGGTTCTTAGCACCAAAGGGTAGTTTTCAAACTTTAGTGTAAAGAAGACTCATGTGGGGAGTTTGCTACATGTGTTAATTTCTGGTTCCTAGCTCCAAAGTCATGTGCATTTTGCCTTGGGGCACTCTAGGGGGTCTCTCTTTGAAAACCACTGCTCCAGGAATTTGATATACCTCTATTGATTTAATTCAAGTTTGTCTTTTTGTTTTTTTTGAGACAGGGTCTCACTCTGTCACCCAGCGTGTAGTGCAATGGTGCATAGCCCCCTGTAGCCTTGAACTCCTGGGCTTAAGCGATCCTCCTGCCTTGTCCTCCCAAGGCGCTGGGATTACAGGCATGAGCCACCATGCTGGCCAAATTTCTTTTAAATTGAAGGAGGGTGAAGGAGTCATGATAGATCACTCCAATGCCATGCCGTCTATTTGTCCATCCACCTATCTATGCAACCAATTGCAACGGGCTAGGTGCTGGATATGGTGCTTGGGTTCATCAGTTTAGCTTCTGGGAGCACTGTTTATTAAGTTGGCCAGGGAGCCTAGCTCCTGATCATACTGGCCAGTGTGGTGTGGTGTGATGTGATATGATGAATCACTGTAGATGGGAAGCTGTAGAATTTCTGTGCTTTCATTTCCTACCATTGCCTAATGGTAAACATCGGAGAGGGTTCTAGCCCTGATTTGGTCCCTTGTGTAGAAGCCTGCTGGAAAAGGGCAATTATAAGTAATTTAGTAATGATTTCTATGAACACCAGAAGAAAAAAAAAACCATAAATACTCAAAAAAATGAAGTACCGGCCAAAGATGACATACTATCACTTATCCCTTTGCGAGTGGGTGTAGCCTCTGGGGAGACAGAAGCCTGGCATTACAGTGCTGGGACTATGAGATGGATGAAGCATAAACCAAATCCTCAGATAATTTCTAACCAGGGAGGAGAGAGAAGACAATAGCTCAGGCAAGTGTAAACTGTGATGCTAGGCAGAACGGTATAAATGTCACAAGAAAGATCCAAAATGCTAGAGGGGCTCGAGGAGAGAGAGCTCACACATCCAGGTGGGTTTTCCCAGAGGAAGTGGCATTTGAGCAAATCTTTGAAGGAGGGGTAGGAATTTGACAAGTTGCAAGGGAAGAGAGAGACATTTCAGGCAGCGGGAACATCTTGAGCAAATGTGTGGAGTGAAGAAGTCCTGTTGGGACATAATGGGAATTCCTGTTGGGGAAGAAGGGGGGATTAGGGAGGAAAGTACTGTTGGGTTTGAGTGGGAGGCAAGGCTGCAAAGTTAGGTTTGGTCAAGACCAGCTCTGAGTTTGGACTTCTTCCAGTAAGCAGCAGGGAGCCATTTAAAGGGACTTGAGCAGGAGGGTGACACCATTAGAAATGTACTTTAGGAAGCACAGCAGCTGGGTGGAGGATGATTTGGAGGAGGAAAGGCTATACAGACACACCAGTGAGGAGGCTTTTGCAGAGTGAAGAGGAGGAATAATTGACTGTGAGCAGCGAGAGGGGCTGGGATAGACAATACAACAAGGAAACTGTGGGAGTTGCAGGCAAGAGGCAAAGGCAAAGAGGAAAATGCTTGGCCGCCTAGAAACAGGTGGCAACAGTAATACAAAATACAGAGAAAGGAAGAGAACCTGGATTCTAGGAAAAGGTGGTTCTTTTGGTTTGAGGTGACCATGGGCATCCTGGTGGCGATGTAAAATGAGCTGGCCAACCAAGGAAGAAATATGTGGGTTGAGGGGGAATGGGTTGTGGGCTGAGTGGTGGAAACTCTCCAAAAGGTGGGTCATCAAAAACGGAGAGGACCATCATAGCTTGTAGGGCAGGGTGTAGACTAAACAGTTTGAAGGAAAAGAAATGAAAAAACGAGGTAGAGAAAGAGGAGTTAGAGATACTGGAGGAATGGTAGAGTGTCAGGGCACCCAGGCGAGGGACAGTTCAAGAGGGAGAGAGTGATCATAGTGTCAGAGACGGAAGGTGAGGGACAAACTGAGTCAGGCTGAGCATGATGGCTCGATTCGTCGTTCAATCAGAAAGTTAAACTAAACCCTCTAAGCAAAGAACGATGCCTTAACGCCAGTCTTTTTGGCTCCTTGTCATAATGAAATAAGTTAGGTACCTCCAGAGGTGTCTATTTTCCTGTTCAATGTGAATTAATCTCTTCCACAAACATTCCGTATGACCCTGTATGAGTCACTTATTCTGTGGGGGGGGGGGGCACCAGTTTTGTCATCTCTGACTTTCCAGTTCAGTGATTCTGTGTGTATAGGTGTGAAAATGCTCGCTAATCTACATATTATACAACTCTTAAGTCCTATTATGACTGCTTTTGAGGACAAAATAGAGCTCAACTTGTATTTTACTTTTCGACGTACTTTCTTCTCCTATTACACGTTTGTAAAATTTTAAAAATTAGTTTCATGTTTTAAGAGATTCAGAAATGAAACACCCGAAGGAAAGATAATCCCTTTAATATTTGCTCATAAAAGATCTTCCAGCTTTGCTCCCCCCCCCCCCCCCCCCCCGGCATTAGATACATTTCTAGGCATTGAGGAGGTGCCCAGGAAAACGCTGGACAGACATACAAAACATTAATGTCACCAACATTTCCTCACAAGTAAGGCAACTATGGGAAGTCGGCCAGCCACCCGACCCCCAGGGACCAGAAGTCTGGAACTTGTGAAGGCCGCACGTGGAGCTCGAGGTCTCCGGGACCTGGGCCCCGGGCCCCGAGTGGGCGCCTTTCCTTAAAACGTCGAAGCGCTCTGTCCCTTTAAATCCAGGCATCGAGGCAGGCGGGTCGGTAGCAGCCAATAACCTCAAAGATGCGAAAGTGCCAAAGGAGACAGTTTATCTTCAACAATGGGGTGGCATCGGGAACTC
>NW_007249750.1:0-17774 GCF_000164805.1 Carlito syrichta
GCCACTGCACTCCAGTCTGGGCGACAGAGTGAGACTCCAACTCAAAAAAAAAAAGTAAATCAGCTGGTATTTCCTTATAGTGATGATCTCCCTGAAGAGTATTTCACTTGGTATTGGGAAGTCCACTGCTTTCAGTGGCATTCAGAATATTACCCTAGTTTATTGGCTCCAATACTTCCTATTCCAGGAGACAATCATTTGTTCTGTTTAAAACTTTACGTCTCATTCCAGTTGGGGTATTCTGCCAACCCATGTTTAGATAATTGGTATTTCACCTTATTATTACCTACTATAATTAAGTACTTCCCCAATAGGAGGGGGTGTAGTTTTCATTTTCTGAGAGAACTCTCATGCAGGCTGGTGTGTTTTGCTGAGAGTTGGGAGGGGGCAGGAAACCAAACATGCAAACCTGTTGATCCCGTGGGGTGGTAAGAGATATACTCTGTCATGCCACCTGCTCCCTTTGTGGTTCTAAGTGGTATTTTTTTTCCATTTTCCCTTTTAAAAATTGTAAGAACAATCTATCAGCCACCAAAAAAATTTTGAAAAAATAAACTTGCAGTAATTTCACTACTCTGTATAATTATGTTTCTTTTTCTTTTAATCTTGGTTCAAATGTATGCTTAGTTTTGCATTGTTATCATTATTGCCTGACAGCATTTTTTGTATCAATCTTTTAAAACTTAACATTATAAGTAATTTTCCATGTTGCTCTGTGGATTTCATAATTAGAATTTTTAATGGCTGCATAATAGTCCATCAAGTATTTAACCATTCCCTGGTCTTGGATATTTAGACACTCAGGATCTTTTTTTTCTTTTGAGTTGGAGTCTCACTCTGTCGCCCAGACTGGAGTGCAGTGGCATGATCATGGCTCACAGCAGCCTTGACCTTCCGGGCTCAGGCAATCCTTCCATCTCAGCATCTCAAGTAGTTGGAACTACAGGCATGCACCACCATGCCTGGTTAATTTTTTTATTTTTTGTAAAGACAAGTGTATGCTATGTTACCCAACCTGGTCTCAAACTCCTGGGCTCAAGCAATCCACCTGCCTTGGCCTCCCAAAGCACTGGGATTATAGGTGTGAGTCACTGTACCTGGCCCTGTTTAGATTCCTTTTGTGTGTATAGTCTCTCTTTTGTGCTATTTTAATAATACTGTAGCATACAATTTTGCATGTAGCTTTTGGGAATTTTTGTTCTTAGGATACACTTCTGGAAGTGGAGTTCTGTGTAGATACCATATTGCTTTCTCACAGAGTTGTGTCAATCTGATCCAGAAAGGTTTTCAGCATGAACATGATATAAGACATGTGTGAACCAGTAAGGCCTTGGGATGCTGCAGCAGCTGCAGGATTTAAAGCTGCACAAGGGAGATGGTGAGATTTTTCTTCTCCCTCCAGCAGGGTTGAGCCAGCTAGTTTTATGTTTCATTGTTAAGTGTGATTTTATAATTTCCTAATGTAAGGTCTCTCTCTAGGGCTTTAGGTTTCCTCTGTTGCAATAATTCTGCAGCTCTCTTTCCCCAGGAAACAGGTACATTAAGTTCAAATAGAATTATTATCCTATTCTTTGTGTATTAAGTCAAAATAGAATTTAGGCTTCCCTAAAACTGTCACCTGGTCAATTTGATAACCATGTTGCAAGTCTTTCTGCTCCTCAGGTTTAATGGTCCATTCACCAACTAATAATAATTTTAGGGTGAAAATCAAGGAATCAAATGTGTCTGCTGAATAGAGAAAAAAAATTCCTAAGGGATCATGTAATTTTCTAGAGTTTATTCATGAGACAGCAGAAATCCTGACAATTGCAAATCATTTTGGATTTGTTTTAATTCATGTAACAAAAAGCCCCAAAGTTATATGAAGTTAGTGGGTGATTACTAACAGTAAATTAGCAGAGGAAGTTATGACTAAGTCTCATGTATGAATCAGAAGTTATCTAAAGGAAAAAAGTGTTGAATCTTTTTTTATTTTTTTAAATTTCAGAAATATTTATTTTTTAAAGATGTGGGGTACAATTCAGGGTTAGGTATACAAATGTTCATTATGCAGGTATCCTTGTTGATGAGGTGTGAGAATCTTTTTATTTTACTTTTTTAACACTGAGTGGTTGGCTTTTTGTGAGCACACATGATCAAGGAATAATGATGTTCCCTGAGAAACTGAGGGAGTATAGTAGGGTGTACCCTCTTTTTGGCTATGCAATCAGCCAGGAATTTCCAGATATTGAGACCTGCCAGGCAGGCTTGTCACTACATATAACTGCTCTATCTACTTCTCCCCCCACCTCTCCAGCACTGTAGAAACCTGTTGGGGTAAAACTCAGGTGTGTGATTTCCTATCATAGTGTGTGAGGTTCCACATGGGTGTGCTAGCTGCATGTGTGCATTCAGTGGATGAATATGCAATGAAGATGTGCAGAATGGAGTCCTGTGGGACCCTGTGGTCACTGATTCTGTTCTCTGTTTCTGTTATAGTCCTTGCCAGCATCCAGCCATGGGGGATATGAAAACCCCAGATTTTGATGACCTTCTGGCTGCCTTTGACATCCCAGACCCTACCAGCCTCGACGCCAAGGAGGCCATCCAGACACCCAGTGAGGAGAATGAGAGTCCTCTCAAGCCTTCAGGCATGTGTATGGATGAAAGTGTGTCCTTGTCTCACTCAGGATCAGCCCCAGATGTGCCGGCCGTGAGTGTCATTGTCAAGAACACCAGTCGCCAGGAGTCATTTGAAGCAGAGAAAGATCACATTGCTCCCAGCCTCCTGCACAATGGATTCCGGGGCTCAGACCTGCCTCCAGATCCGCACAACTGTGGAAAATTCGATTCCACTTTCATGAATGGGGACAGTGCCAGGAGTTTCCCTGGCAAGCTGGAGCCTCCCAAGTCAGAGCCATTACCCACCTTCAACCAGTTCAGTCCAATCTCCAGCCCAGAACCTGATGATCCCATCAAAGACAACGGGTTTGGGATAAAGCCCAAGCACTCTGATAGTTATTTCCCACCCCCTCCTGGGACCGTAGGGGGCCCAGTCCTGGAGGCTCTGACTAAGTTTCCGGTCCCAGAGCTGCATATGTTTGATCACTTCTGTAAGAAAGAACCCAAGCCAGAACCAGAACCCCTGCCCTTGGGGAGCCAGCAGGAACACGAGCAAGGTGGGCAAAAGGCAGTGGAACCTCACAAAGAGCTGGATGCCAGCCGATTCTTTGGAGAAGCTTTGGAGTTCAATAGCCACCCTAGCAACAGTATCGGAGAGGCCAAGGGGCTGGCCCGGGAGCTTGGTCCCTACTCATCCGTCCCCCCTAGGCAGCGTCTTAAACCAGCTCATTCCAAGCTGTCCTCTTGTGTAGCAGCCTTGGTGGCCCTGCAGGCCAAAAGAGTGGCCAGTGTCACTAAAGAGGATCAACCTGGTCACATGAAGGATCCCTCAGGGCCCACTAAAGAGAGTTCTAAAGGCAGCCCCAAAATGCCCAAGTCACCAAAGAGTCCCCGGAGCCCTCTGGAGGCCACTAGAAAAAGCATCAAGCCATCGGACAGCCCTCGGAGCATCTGCAGTGACAGCAGCAGCAAAGGCTCCCCTTCTGTGGCTGCCAGCTCCCCACCAGCAATTCCCAAAGTCAGAATCAAAACCATTAAGACATCATCAGGGGAAATCAAACGGACCGTCACAAGGATCCTGCCAGATCCCGACGATCTAAGTAAGTCTCCTGTTGGGTCACCTCTCGGGAGCGCCATTGCCGAGGTCCCAAGCGAGGTGCCAGGGGACGAGGTGCCGGTGGAAGAGCACTTTCCTGAGTCAGGCACAAATTCAGGGAGCCCCCAGGGTGACAGGAAAGGGGACGAGAGCGTGGCAAAGTCCAGTGACTCTTCGTCTCCCTGCTGCAGCTCTGGGCCCCGGGTCCCAAAGGGGGCTGCCCTGGGCTCACAAATGGGCAAGAAGCAACAGAGCACAGCATTGCAGGCATCCACCCTGGCCCCTGCCAACCTCCTGCCCAAAGCCGTGCACCTGGCCAACCTGAACCTCGTCCCCCACAGCGTTGCCGCTTCAGTGACGGCCAAGTCCTCAGCGCAGCGACGGAGCCAGCCACAGCTTACACAGATGTCAGTGCCCCTGGTCCACCAGGTGAAAAAGGCTGCCCCACTGATTGTGGAGGTCTTCAACAAGGTCCTCCACAGCTCCAACCCCGTGCCCCTCTATGCGCCAAATCTCAGCCCACCTGCAGACAGCAGGATCCACGTGCCGGCCAGTGGGTACTGCTGCCTGGAGTGTGGAGACGCGTTTGCCTTAGAGAAGAGCCTGAGCCAGCATTATGGCCGGCGGAGTGTCCACATTGAGGTGCTGTGCACTCTGTGCTCCAAGACACTGCTCTTCTTCAACAAGTGCAGCCTGCTCCGGCACGCCCGCGACCACAAGAGCAAGGGGCTCGTCATGCAGTGTTCCCAGCTGCTCGTAAAGCCCATCTCTGCGGACCAAATGTTTGTGTCGGCCCCTGTGAACTCCACGGCACCAGCAGCTCCGGCCCCCTCATCCTCTCCCAAACATGGTCTCACTTCAGGCAGTTCCAGCTCCCCTCTTCCAGCCTTGCCTCTCTACCCAGACCCTGTGAGGCTCATCCGGTACGCGATCAAGTGTCTTGAATGTCACAAGCAGATGCGGGACTTCACGGTCCTGGCTGCACATTTCCAGAGGACGACAGAGGAGACCGAGGGACTGGTAAGCAGATCCCGACTGTGATGGGTGTTGGGCCCAGGGTCACATCAGTTCCACAATCAGGCACAGAGAGAAAAACTCATTTCTGTGGGGGCATTGGTGGAATCCTTATGAGTCTTAGAAGAGGTCATCTTACTTGATGGTTAGTGACCTGCCTGAATATCTAGTGCTCGATGTTTACTGGGATAGGGGCCCTGTCCATAACTGAGAAGAGCCCCTGAAGATCTGACGAGTGTACTTATGGACATGCCCCATTTCCACTCCACTCCCACTCCAGTGGGCTGCCAGGGCTCATCATCAGGCCTGAGTGGGTCTTTACTGGATGATTCCCCTCTGGTCTCTGGCAGGTGTTATCACGTTCTTAGCATGAGCTCAGGGAATTTGGGGCAGAGGTAGGAGTCACTGCCCCTGCACCTCAGTCTGTTCTTCTAAAAACTGTGCCTTGAATGAGTTGTTCTGCCTGCAGCAGACACAGCTGTTTTTGTAGAGTCCCTTTGGGGAAACTGAAGTAGGGTCAGTGGCAGGCCTGAGGTAGATGGAAGAAGAGAGGATGAACATGCAGGACCTGTGGCTGAGGCTTTTGGGGCCTCCTTTCAACTGTATTTTTACTACAAGAAAACAACTGTGCTTATCTGCTTGTTCTGATTCTTGCTTATAGTTGATGAGATCTGGCTTTTTTTTTTTAATGGCATTCTGTGCTGAGAATACCCTTTAACACCCTGTGTGTCGGTGGCCATCTGTGTCACGTATTAGCAGGTTCCACAAAGAAGGCCTCCAGATATGCCTCCAGAAGGAGATTCTCTTCATGACCTGCCAAGCCCATCTCTCTCCATGCTTCCCTCAGCCAGGACTTCAGAGGCCTGGGAGGAAAGCAAAACAGCCATTTTTACTTCAGCTCGGCCAGGAGCCTGTGCATGTGTTGGTAGCTTTGCCCATGTTCTCTAAATGCCCACTGTGCATGAGGGCTGTGTTCTGAACTGGAAATGACAGCAGAAGGGAGATGCACCTTCCTCAGGAGCTCATAGTGGCTTAGCAAGGGCAGGGATCATCATCCAAACAGCTATTGTGTATGGCAGACTGAGATTGGGGCTAAAACAGTGTTATAAACCTAGTTGCTCAGACTAGGGACTGATTCATGGTGATTCCATCATAAGAAAGGTGGAACATTTCAATTGGGCCTGCAAGGATGAGTTTGGAGAAGCGAGAGAGGCAAGGATGTCTCAGGTATAGGGAGCAAAAGTCTGTGAGAGTGCAGAGTGGGTTTGAGGAGCAGGGGTGTTGGGTGTGGGCTGGCCTTGGGAGTTTTGGGGTAGAAGCTGGAGATTGACTGTGGTGTGCTTGGGGGGCTTCTGCAGAGGACCCAGACCCCCAAAGGGGCCAGGAGGTGCTGTAGGGTCATTTTGTGGCCTCCTCTTCACCCTCTCT
Source organism: Carlito syrichta (assembly GCF_000164805.1). Lineage (NCBI taxonomy): Eukaryota > Metazoa > Chordata > Mammalia > Primates > Tarsiidae > Carlito > Carlito syrichta. The sequence continues at coordinate 6,140 of NW_007249750.1, forward strand.
CTGTTTCAGTTTGCATTTTCTCTCCATGAGTCAGATAGAGTGTGCTCATGCTGGGCCCCTTCCCCAGGGGCTTCAGTGTTCTTGCTGTACCAGCATAGTTGAGTTGAGCCAGTGTTTCTCTGAGTCATATGATGAAGATCCTTGGCAGTGGAGGTCTGATGCCTGAACCTGTGGGTTTTTTTCACACTGCTCCTTGTTCATCTTCTAAAATCTGAGTAGGCAGAGCCCTGGGTGTCGGATTCCAGACAGGCATGGCACCCTTCCACTCCTGCATCTCCTCTGTGTCATTCTCACCTATTGGGAGCTGGAGAAGAGCACCCCCCTGACAGGAAGGGAAGCATGCCCAGGAAGGCCTTCAGACCTGTCTCCACCTAGCTTGACTGCCTTACACAATCTCATGGTACTAAATCTGACCTGAGTCTCAGGGAAAAGGTAAAGTTGAGCTCTGGTATCAAAAACTAGTCCTGAGGCTGCTAGGCTTGGATTTCCACATGACAAGCCACACGTCCATGGCCAGGGGTGTATGGGTGGGTTGGGCTGCACCAAGTACGAACTGCAGGGATGATGTAGGTTTGGGCTCTCTGTCTTCTCCCTGGGAGTCTGTACCAGAATGGAGTATGCCTCCCTCTGCAGTGACTGAGGGCGTCTTTGTACCCTTCCCCTTGCATTCCAAGCAACGGTGTTCAGGCAGGATGTCAGCACAGAGGGGCTATTTTTCTTGTTTTTAGCATTTTTATTTAAATATATTGTCATTATTATATCTAACAAAATTAACAACAGTTCCTTAATATTACCTAACATAAGTCCATATTCATTTTTCCAGTTTTTTCAAAAAATGTCTTTTTGCAATCAGGGATCAAGCATGAGTCATACATTACATTTGTTCATGTTTCTTTCTTTTTTTAAAATTTATAATATTTTACTTCTATTTTTATTTTTTTGAGTTGGAGTCTCACTCTGTTACCCAGACTGGAGTGCAGTGGCACGCTCATGACCACCATAGCCTTGACCCGCTGGGCTCAGGTAATCCTTCTGTCTCAGCCTTCCAAGTAACTGGAACCACCAGTATGTGCCACCATGTCCAGCTAATTTTTTCATTTCTTGTAGAGATGAAGTCTCACCATGTTGCCCAGGCTGGGTCTTGAACCCATGTGCTCAGACAGTCCTCTCTCCTCTGCCCCCAAAATGCTGGGATTACAGGCGTGAGCCATGTTTCTTAAATGGCTTAATCTAGAACAGTACCTCTTCCCACTCCACCCCACTGGACCCCCTTTTTTCATGCCATTGATCTACTGAAGAATCTGGTTCATGCGTGTGTCTTGAGAATTTTGAGGACAATTCTATGTTTGACTGATTGCTTCCTGATTTTTTCAGGACAATTCTGACTTTCACTGATTACTTCTTTTTCCTCTATATCCCATATTTTTTCTGTACAGAAGTTAGCAATAAAGACTTGATTAGATTCAGGTTCTGTTTTGTCAGAGGTGTAAGTAGGGGGTACTGCGTTCTTTCTGTTTCAATTTGTACTTCAGGAGGTACACAGTGCCTGATTGTCTCACTTTTAATGATGCTGAACTTGATCAGTAAATTTAGATGGTGATATTCTGATCCCTTCATTATAAAGTTTTCTACCTTTTCTCTAATGATTTTCGTATCCATCAATAATCACTGCTTAAATCTAATTTTGTTGAGTTCCAAAGGAACTCCAAAATAACTTCTTTTTTTTTTTTTTTCTCACTTATTGGCTAGAATTCTGTATAAAATATTTTTTCCACTTCCATGAGGGCTATTTGGTTACTTTGAAACACAGTAATGCTGGGCATGGTGGCTCAAGCCTGTAATCTCAGCACTTTGGGAGGCTGAGGTGGGAAGATTGCCAGAGCCCAGGGGTTTGAGACCAGCCTGGGCAACATGATGAGACCTATTCTCTACAATAAATCAAAAAATTAGACAGATGTGGTAGCAGGTACTTGTAGTTCCATCTACTTGGAAGACTGAGGCAGAAGGATCACCTGAGCCCAGTAGATCGAGGTTGCGGTGCCCGTGAGCGTGCTTCTGCACTCCAGTCTGGGTGACATAGTGAGACTCTGACTCAAAGAAACTTATTTTATATTTATGTTGGAAAATGGAATGAGTAGTTTGTTTATAAAAATGAGCAGTTTTCAGAGTAGTGAACTGATGCCCTGCAATCTCAAGTGGTACTCTAAGAGTCCGTCTTCTATTTTTTTAATTGTGGCAAAATATACATAACATGAAGTTTCCCATCTTAATAACTTTTAAGCATACAGTTCAGTTGTGTTAATGTTAAATATATCCACATTGTCATGCAGCCAATCTCCAGAACTCTTTTCATCTTGCAAAACTGAAATTCTGTACCCATTAAAAAATAACTCCTCATTTCTCCTTCCTCCCTGCTCCCCCCAACCCCTGGCAACCACCATCATATTTCTGTCGCATGAGCTTTGACTACTCAAGTTACCTCATACAAGTGGAATCATATAGTTTTTGGTTTTTTGTGGCTGGTTTATTTCACTTAGCATGTCCTTAACGTTCATCCAATGTTTAGTATGTGTGAGAATTTCCTCTTTTATTAAGACTGAATAACATTCCATTGTGTGTGTGTGTGTATATATATATATATATATATATATATATATATATATATATACACCACATTTTGTTTATCCTTTTATCTGTTGATGGACACTTGGGTTGTTTCCAAGTTTTAGCCGTTGTGAATAATGTTGCTATGAACATGGGTATACAAATATCTCTTTGAAACTTTGCTTTTAGTTAGTTTGGGTGTACACCCAGAAGTGTCATTGCTGGATTGTATAGTACTTCTATGTTTAGTTTTTTGAGGTACCACTATACTGTTTTCCACAGCAGCTACACCATGTTACATTTCCACCAACAGTGTACAAGAACTCCATTTTTCCCACATCCTCATCCTTGCCAACACTTATTACCATCTGGTTTTTCAAAAATAATAGCCATCCTAATGAGTATGCGGTGATTTCTATTATTTTTAGTTTTATTATCATAATGCACTCATTGATTTTCATCTATGCAGTATATTTATGTGTTCAGTCATTCTTTTTGATGCTTACATTATCCCATCTGTGGTCAATGGGAACCCCTTTAAGCTGGCTTCTATGCCTCTCTAAGTAACTCCTCTGGCCCCAGGTCAGTAGGCCCCTCAGTGAGTAGGGCAGGTGTCCTGTTTTTACTAAGAAGCTGTGACAGGCCTCTCCAGGGTGCAGGTACTAGCTCAGTCTCTTGCCTTGCCCTTCTAGAATGTCTGAGCTCTGCCCATTAGAGCTTCATTGAGTCTAGCTGGAGGACTCGTACCTCCTCTGGTTTTCTCCTAGGGCTGGGAACAAAGAATCTGCTACCTAATTTGTTCTTGTCTGTGGGTGTATTTGCTTAGTTTTGGCTCAGGGCACCCTCCAGAATGGGCAGAGAGGACTGGGGCAATGAAACTGACAAGACCACTCAAGCCAGTCTGTATCAAGAGCCTGCTGAGTACTATTCATGGCAGGCTCAGGTCTGCTTTGAACGTCAGTGAACCACCTGACTAGGGGTGCTGAGCAGGTCTCCACCAGGCCATTTTGGGGGGTGAATGGCAAGAACTGCCTCTGCTGAGCTGAGACAGAGACGCTGATGCATCTGGCAGTACACTGAGGTCCTAGAATTCAAGAAGTGCCTTTGGCTTTCACAAAGAAAAACCTGGTCCTCTGCTAAGCCAGAGGAAAGAAATACAATCCTAGAAGTAAAACTAATCTTTAGGAAAATAGGGTCAGGTTTGTTTCTGATTATTAAATGCCACATTATCCCATCTGTGGTCAGTGGGAACCCGTTTAAGCTGGCTTCTATGCTTCTCTAAGCAACTCCTCTGGCCTCAGGTGGCAGGCAAAGATTGTGTGGGTGTCAGTATCAACACCTTTAATAAGGTGTGGGGGTGTCACAAGTGCCCTAGGAGAGTTGAAAGAGAAAGTGGTTGGGGGAAGGGGCTACTCTGACCCATGTCCTGGAAAGCCAGTTGCTCCTATTGGAGAGCCACGGGTCTGCAGCCCCTGCGTGATCTGCTTTCTTGGTGTTCTTTCCTAGACTTGCCAGGTATGCCAGATGCTGCTGCCCAACCAGTGCAGTTTCTGTGCCCACCAGCGGATTCATGCACACAAGTCCCCCTACTGCTGCCCGGAGTGTGGGGTCCTCTGTCGCTCTGCCTACTTCCAGACCCACGTAAAGGAGAATTGCCTGCACTATGCCCGCAAGGTGGGCTACAGGTGGGTGCTGCCTGGCTTGCTGTCCTGGTATTGCCCAGTGGCCTGTCCTTTTCCTAGGCCAGAACTCATTTCAGGTAGTTTTGTTCTTAAGAGGCCTGGGTTCCAGCCTAACAGGACAAGAGCATTTGTTGGTGTGTGGATAGACATTTTTATTTTGTGGAGGACAGGAAGAGCAAAGGAGAGAAGAACAAGGAGTTTTTAAAACTTATTTTAAAAAATAGCTCTGAAGGGGGAAAGTTTTAGTGAGATTAGGATACACATAATACATTGTCTATTAGGTTTTTAAAGTATGTAAATTTAATTTGCTTACAAAGTTATCTTGTTTGGCATGTTATATTTAAGGTACTGTTTCAATAATAAATTTACTAATTGCAGTACTTTGAAATGTTCTCAGGTTTTAACAAGTGGGACTGCAAGATACCAAACTTAAAGGGCTTTAAGTATCTTCATTTTTGTCAGTTCGTTCTTGTGAGTGTGTGAGAAATAGGCAAAACCTGAGAATATTTCAAAGTTGAGGATAGAGAAAAGGATCACCTCATAGTTAAACCAATTCTTATTTTAAACAGAATCGCCTCCATTGTGTCAAACGTGCATAAGCAAGAAGTCATTTTTAGGAAAGGATCAAAGTAGGGGAGAAAACTCCCTCTAGAGGTCATTGCTTTAGGCTGACCCAGTTAGGTGTCCTTCACTGTTCTACTACTTTATCATTCTCACTTCTGAAAGTTAATTTTGACCAAGTTTAGTGCAGTATTCTGCTCTTTGGCGTTAAGACTTTTTTTTTGTTTTAGTTCATTTGTCTTTTGTGTGTGTACTTCTTGTCTTTAGCATTGTGCTAGATGGTCAGATTACAAAGATGATTAAGACACAGCCCTGTCCCTCAAGGGGGCTTCAGTCTGGTAGGTTACAAATGTATGAACAAAGGTAATAATATAACCCAGCATGGTAAGTCCCACATAGCGAAATGACTAGGAAAGATTCCTAAAGGAGATATTGAGAGGTTTTCAGGCAGAAGAAAGGGGGAGATCATGTCTGGCACAGGTCCAAGCAGGGATCCCAGCATACATAAAAGGGATGATAGGAATGATAAGTAGTTGTATAGAGGAGTGTCAGAGTTAACTGGGAGAGTGGTGAGAGATGAGGCTAGGAAATTGGCAGAGGCCAGACCTGCAAGAAAGACCATGATTCCTTGGCAGATATTTGGGCTTTATCTAATGGATGGTGAGGAGCTACAGAAAGATGTATAGCAGGCGGGTGATCCAGCTAGTCTGTGTTTTCGAAAGACCACTCTGGGAGGCTGACACATGTATTAGTGAGGGGAGAGATTACGGACTGCTTGAGTGGCAGGTGTGATTGTCCAGATGAGACGCTGAGAGCTTCAGCCAAGGCATGACCATGGAAATGGAGAGAAGGTAGATTTGAGAGGGGTTTAGGAAGCTGAAGCACTAGGATTTGATGTATATGGGAGCGGGGGGGAAGGGTTTGCAGTGACTCCTAGGTTTTGGTCTTGGTGAAAACATTTAAAAATGTGGACTGATTTCTTTCTCTCTCTTTTTTTTTTTTGAGTTGGAATCTTACCCTGTCACCCAGGCTGGAGTGCAGTGGCATACCCACTCCAGTGTCAACCTGCTGGGCTCTGGTGATCCTCCTGCCTCCGCCTTCCAAGTAGCCAGAATTACAGGCACGCTCTACCATACCCGGCTAATTTTTTATTTTTGATTGTAGAGACGATGTCTTGCCAAGTTGCCCAGCTGGTCTCGAACCTGTGGGCCCCAGCAATCCACTCATCTTGGCCTCCCAAAGTGCTGGAATTACAGGCTTAGCCACCAAGCCCGGCCTAGATTGATTTCTATTACATGTTATAGAGGTTAGTGAATCTAAAGTCCATGAGAAATGAGACAAACCAGAGATAGGATTATACAAAGCCCTCATTGCCATGGTGCAGGAGAGCTTTGCTTGGCAGTAGCCCAAGCTATATTCTAAACCAAACACCTGAATGTGTGTTTTTACAGTATCCTATAACATTTAAAAATACCTTGTCTAACTTTGACTAAGTGTATGTTGCCTGATCTGAGAGAAAATTCAGTCCAATAGCAACACAATCAACACCTACATATTTTATATTTTATTTTTGAGTTGGAGTCTTACTCTGTCACCCAGGCTAGAGTGCAGTGGCACCATCACAGCTCACAGCAGCCTTGATCTTCTGGGCTCAGGCAATTCTGCCTCAGCCTCTCAAGTAGCTAATTTTTTTACTTTGTAGAGACACAGTCTTACTATTTTGTCTAGGCTGGATGCAAACTCCTGGGCTCAGAAATCCTCCCACCTCGGCCTCCCAAAGTGCTAGGATTACAGATGTGAGCCACCAAACCTGGCCAGATATTCATCTTTGAATCTTGAATCCAAGACATTTTCAATTGCACAAATGGGTTAATACCTTTTTTTTCTTTTTGAGTCAAAATCTCTGTCTTCCAGACTGGACTGCAGTGGCACACTCATGGCTACTTCAGCCTCAATCTGCTGGGCTCAGCGATCCTTCCACCTCAGCTTTCCAAGAAGCTGGAACTATAGGCATGTGCCACCATGGCTGGCTAATTTTTTTTTTTAATTGTGGAGATGAGGTCTCACCAAGTTGCTCAGGCTGGTCTCGAACCCCAGGGCTCAAGCATTCCTCTCGCCTCCACCTTCCAGAGTGCTGGGATTATAGGCATGAGCCAATATTCCCAGCCCTAGTTTTGTTTTTTAATTAAATATTTTATTTTACTTTCTTATGTAAGAGTAAAAAGAAACGTAGTGCCTCAAAAGCAGTTCAGTTTATCAAACCTTTTTGTAAGGACTGCCAGACAAAAATGTATTGTGATTCAGTTATAAGGATTACTGAAGATAATGACGTTAAAATTTTCTGTAATCTATAGTTGAAGTCAGAAGACATACACACTGATACATTAGTGTCTTATTGTATTTTTGTTGTGATGTCATTTGCATACCATATAATTCACCCTATATTTGTAGAGTTGTATAGTCACTACAATTTTAGAACATTTTTACTGTCCAAAAAAAAAAACCCCTGCTTACCCGTTATTCTATCCCCCCAGCCCTAGGCAACCACTAATTTACTTTCCAACTCCTAGCTTGAGCTTTTCTGGATATTTCATATAAATGATATTATATAATATGTGGTCTTTGCCTAATGTTTTCAAGGTTCGTCCATGTTGTAGCATATATCAGTATTTCATTGCTTTTTATGGCTGAATGATATTCCATTGTGTGAATATTCCATGTTTTATTTATCCCTTCATCAGCTAATGGACAGTTGGGTTTGTTCTACCTCTTGGTTATCATGATAATGCTGTTGTTGAACATTTATGGACAAGTTTATAATGTGGACATATGTTTTCAGTTCTTTTGGAATGTATAACATTTTAAGAGATGTTATATAGGTATTACTTTTTGAAGTTGAATTGAATTACAGTAGCAGTGTGTAATATGACATTCACTCAACTATGCTTCTGCCATTTTCTTTTCTTTTTTTTTTTTTTTTTTAGTTGAAGTCTCACTCTGTTGCCCAGGCTGGAGGGCAGTGGCACACTCACAGCCACCCCAGCATTGACCTGCTGGGCTCTGGTGATCCTTCCACCTCAGCCTTCCAAGTAACCAGAACTATAGGTGTGCCCTACCATGCCTGGCTAATTTTTTATTTATTGAAGCTACATGAGGTCTCACCAAGTTGCCTGGGCTGGTCTCGAACCTGCGGACTCCAGCAATCCACTCACTTCGGCCTCCCAGAGTGCTGGGATTAGAGGCTGAGCCACTGAATCCTGCCTCTGCCATTTTCTTTGATTGTCCTGCCTGTTGCATGGTGATGCTAGCATTCATTTGAATAATGCCATCCTTTGAGTGAAGGCCATACTTAAAGTGTGTATACATTTTTTTGGCACCCCTGTATATCTAGGAGTAGAGTAGCTAGATCCAATAGTAACTATATGTTTAACTTTTTGAGGAACTGTCACTGTTTTCCAAAGTGACTGCCCCGTTTTTTACCTTCTTACTAGCAATGTATGAAGGTTTTGATTTCTCTACATCCTTGCTGATATTTGTTATTGTCTTTTTTATTGTAACCATCTTTGTGGGTGTGAAGTGGTATCTTATTTCCCTGATGGTTAATGGTGCTGAGCTTGTGCTTATTGACCATTTGTATATCTTCTTTGGAGAAATATCTATTTGGATCTTTTGCCTACTTTAAAATTGAGTTATTGGACATCTTATTATTGAGTTGTATGAGTTCTTTATGTATTCTGAATACAAATCCCCTGTCAGAGATATGATTTGTAAATATTTTCTCCCATTCCATTGGTGTTCATGTTTTTTTAATAAACTCTCAAAATAGATCTATGTTCCATTTTATTGAGCTCAACTACAGAGTTTTACATCATCATCATCATCATCATTATTATTTTGAGTTTGGGTCTCTGTCGTCCAGGTTGGAGTGCAAGTGCACTGCAGCCTTGACCTCCTGAGCTTAGATGATCCTTCTACCTCAACCTCCCAAGTAGCTAGTACTAAAGGCATGTGCCACCATGCCCAGCTAATGACTTTATTTTATATTTTAGAGACAAGGTCATGCTATGTTGCCTAGGCTGATCTTGAACTCCTGGGCTCAAGCAGTCCTCCTGCCTCAGCCTCCGAAAATGCTGGGATTACAGAAGTGAGCCACCACGTCTGGCCCACAATATTATTTTATGTTTTGTATTGTTTTTGCTTTTTCTTGAAGACAATGTAAAAAGCCCACACATTTTTATATACATCATTTTTATGTGTTTTATGTAAAATGTATACATACATTATGCATATATATTTTAGAATTTTATAAATTATTCTGCTTTTTGCTGATAACTTGGGAAGTGGCCAAGGAAGCAAGTTTAGAGTGTTTACATAATGTTATTTTCTTATTTATGATTGTTAGCAAAGTTAAATATTTTATGCTCTTTATTATCTCTTCTAAAGCTTTACATATTTCACAGCATGTGATTCTGTAATTGTCCTTTTTCTCTTAAGAAATGTGGTCAAGGGGGCCAGGCTCGGTGGCTCAGCCTGTAATCCCAGCACTTTGGGAGGCCGAGGTAAGTGGATTGTCTGAGCCCGCGGGTTCGAGACCCGCCTGGGAAACTTGGTGAGACCTCATCTCTACAATAAATCAAAAATTAGCTGGGTGTGGTAGTGCGCGCCTGTAGTTCTGGCTACTCGGAAGGCTGAGGCGGAAGGATCGCCGGAGCCCAGCAGGTCAAGGCGGCAGTGGCCAGGAGAGGCCACTGCACTCCAGTCTGGGTGACAGAGTGAGACTCCAACTCAAACAAAATAAAACAAAACAAAACAAAAAAACAAGAAATGTGGTCAAGGGTTGTGTCATGTGGTTGGAGTTCCTTTCTGCACACCTTCTTGTAAATTTGCAAACACTGCTAGATTCAGTCCTTCACTGAGGCTGCTTTGCATGTATTCTTTTACCCCTTTATTTTCAGACTTTCAGTGAGTTTCCCAAAGAATATCTACAGGATACATAGAATGAATTTTCAGTGGCGTTTGAGAAGAGCATATTTCTGTTGTTTCTGCAAGAGTTTGGACAGATGACAGAAATAAAGCCACTTAGGACCAGAAATAAAGCCACTGTACATGTGCCAGGTATACCTGGCTGCTTTGGATGAATTTGGAAATATGTACATTTTCTTTTCTCATAATACTTTGTGGTATGAAAGTACTTCTCTATGCTAGAAGTTGGTTTCACTATTTAGCAGAAGAGAAAATAAAATATAATTAAGCAGTTTGTATAGAAACCCTAATTTAAAGCACATACACATTTAGTAATGAACGCTCTGTGGAGTTAATTGCAAACAGCTTTCTGGTTCTATGGGCTGCTTCTCATTGCTAATTAAATTTGCAAAGGTGATTCTCTCCCCTTCCCCCACAATGTACACATAAAAGGAAAAAAAAGGATTAGCCAGGATTCTGTGGTGATTTATATGGGTTGTGAAAATGGGCTAAGGTAGTAAAATGAAGGGTAACATTCAGGAGTCAAAGAATTCATAAATGAAGGCATGACCTTTATTTTATTGACGCCACAGCCTCTGTCTAGTGCTTATCGGGATGTCAAAGTTACAGGGGCAGGCAGTACTGCAGCAAAAGGAAGAAAACAGGAACTCGGAGCCTTCACAGATGCAGGCTGGCAGGAGAAAGGCCTTATCTTTCCCTGCTACTGGAAAAAGGACAGACAGTATTTGCAGACAGATATTTTGAAGTTCAAACAAGAATTCCTTATGGTCTCAATTTCAGGAAAATAGTTTAAGACAGTTCTTTATCTTATCTATTAATACATTGTAAAAATATATATCCACCAAACAAAACTTAGAAAATACAAATCTGTAGGGAGAAAAAGAAATGAAAAGTTATTCATAGTCCTACCAAGGAGACACACAATAGTTTAGGTACTGTCCAGAACAGTACCAGCATATGTGGCTATTGCGTGCTTGAAATGTGGCCATTGTGACTGAGGAACTGAAATTTTTGTTTTTATTATTATTATTATTATTTTGAGTCAGGAGTCTTACTCTGTCACCCAGCTGGAGTAGAATGGCATGATCAACCACTTACCACAGTCTTGACTTCCTGGGCTCAGGTGATCCTCCCACCCTAGCCTCCCAAGTAGCTGAGATACTACCATACCTGGCTAATTTTTTTTTTGTAGAGATAAAGTTTTGCTATGTTGCCCAGGCTGATCTCAAACTCCCAGGCTCAAGCAAACCTCCTGCCTCAGTCTCTCGAAGTGTTGGGATTATGGGCATGAGCCACTAAACTTTTTATTTTATTCATTTAAATTTAAAAAGCCGCCAGACGTGTTGGCTCACGCCTATAATCCCAGCACTTTGGGAAGTTGAGGTGAGAGGATTGCTAGAGCCCACAGGTTTGAGAGCAGCTTGGGCAACTAGGTGAGACCTCATCTCTACAATAAATCAAAAAATTAGCTGAGTGTGGTGGCACATGCCTGTAGTTCCAGCTACTTGGAAGGCTGAGGCAGAAGGAACACCTGAGCTCAGCAGGTCCAGGCTGCAGTGGCCATGAGTGTGCCACTGCACTCCAGCCTGGGTGACAGAGTGAGATTCCAACTCATAAATCAATCAATCAATCAATCAATCAATCAATAAGGCGCATGGACATTGAACACTTTCACCGTCACAGAAAGTTCCACTAGACAGTACTACTCTAGAGTATTTCCTCCTGGACTTTAAGTGTTGTTTATCTTTTTTTTTTTTGAGTCTCACTCTGTCACCCAGACTGGAGTGCAGTGGCCGCTCCCGGCC
>NW_007249750.1:17970-34833 GCF_000164805.1 Carlito syrichta
CAGGCGGGTCTCGAACCCGTGGGCTCAGGCAGTCCACTCACCTCAGCCTCCCAAAGGCGCAGGATTACAGGCTGAGCCACCGAGCCGGGCTAGGGTTATTTATCTTAATGTAGTTGTTTTGAGTATAGCATTTCCTGACTAGATCTTTTGTTAGGTGGTCATCCCTACCTGTTTAATACCAGTCTGTGGGAAGGCATGGGCTTTGAAAATTGAATTTGAAATTCTTCTTGGACTTCTGCAGTTGTATCACACTTAAAGTGATACCATTTATATACCCTTACTGAACCATTCTCCTCCTTATCCATTTCCACCAGCTTCTCTTAGGTTGGCTGAGGCTTTTGGTTAGCAGAAGAATGTCCTCTGGGCAGCGTAGGGAAGGGTTGTGTTTCTCCCTTCTCTGAAGGCATGGCCTTGGGCATAGGGGCCAGATGTGGCTGCATTGTACCAGATGCAGCAAACAGGTTCTCAGGATGTATGTGTGGAGGATGGAAGACTGAGCAACTGAGGGAGGGAGAGGGTCCCAAATGCCTCTGTTCCTGCTCTCCATCCCTCCCTTTACAGCCCTGCCTCTGAGTCTAACTCTCTCTCCTCCACCCACACTACCCCACCTCTGTTGTCCAGGTGTATCCACTGTGGTGTCGTCCACGTGACCTTGGCCTTGCTGAAAAGCCACATCCAGGAGCGACACTGCCAGGTTTTCCACAAATGTGCATTCTGCCCCATGGCCTTCAAGACTGCCAGCAGCACTGCGGACCACAGTGCTGCCCAGCATCCCACCCAGCCCCACAGACCCTCCCAGTGAGTGCAGCCCCAGGGCCAGCAGGCCAGAGGGGAGTGGCTTGGGTGCTGTAGGGGTGGCATAGGGATGGATCAAGGAGCCAGGCTTAGTGGCAGAGGTGCCTGGAGTCTACAGGGACATCCTGAGACAGGGGAGTATCTACATTGGCTCAGGCCAGTGCTTCCCTAAATCTAACCCTGGGCCAGAGAGAGCAGAGATTGGGTGGAGGGGCTGTGCAGTTCTGCCAGAGAGCCTTGGCCACCTTATGCCCTGGGGCTTGTCTCATCAGGCTCATCTATAAGTGCTCCTGTGAAATGGTCTTCAACAAGAAGAGGCACATTCAGCAGCATTTTTACCAGAATGTCAGCAAGTCGCAGGTGGGCGTCTTCAAGTGCCCTGAGTGCCCACTCTTGTTCGTGCAGAAGCCGGAGTTGATGCAACATGTCAAGGTGGGATGCCTTGAGGGAGGAGGTCGGGGAGGAGGGCACATGCCTCAGGCCGGGGGTCTGACTCTGTGCATCTTTCCCCTTGCCCAGTCAGTAATCGCTCTCCCCATCCCCAGAGCACTCACGGTGTTCCCCGAAACGTGGAAGAGCTGTCAAGCCTCCAGTCGTCAACGGACACATCTTCGAGCCGCCCTGGCTCTCGAGTTTCCACTGAGCCCCCAGCCACCAATGTGGCTGCTCGGAGCAGCTCCCTGCCCTCTGGCCGCTGGGGCAGGCCCGAAGTCCATCGCAGGGCTGAGGCCAGGCCCCGGCTGAGGAACACTGGCTGGACCTGCCAGGAGTGCCAGGAGTGGGTTCCTGATCGGGAGAGCTATGTGTCCCACATGAAAAAGAGCCACGGGCGGGTAAGTGCAGCCACACAGTCACAGCACAGTGCCAAAGTCTCTGGACTTCTTTCTGTGGGGTCAGAGTCCCTTTACGTGGCTGACCCCCTAGACTTTGTGGTGCTTTGGGCAGGGTGGGACCACAAATGTTGGGTCTTTGGGGGCATCCTCCTTTCTGCCCTTAGCATCTGAGGAGAAAGATGCACCCAGAACCATGTTACAGTTCTGATGCCTCGTGTGTCGCCACCTCCTCCCTTAGACATTGAAGCGGTACCCATGCCGGCAGTGCGAACAGTCCTTCCATACCCCAAACAGCCTGCGCAAACACATCCGCAACAACCACGACACAGTCAAGAAGGTCTACACTTGTGGGTGAGTCCTTGGGGGTGAGAGTGAGGAGGCCTGAGGTTCAGGGCACCACTGGGGCTTTGTTGTGAGACCAGGAGTCTAAGGCAAGAGACAAGCGTGCCTAACTGGAAAAAAATTGTGGCTAAGCCAGAAATCAGAGGCAGGCCAGAACCCAGCTTCCAGAACCTGTAGCTCCTGAGCCCTCCCCCTCTCATCTCTAAACAGCCCTGAAGTTTGAGAGGAGTGACGATATGACCATACATCTCTCTGGTCAAGTGGCTTCAGTACCATCTGCCTGTATCTGTACTCAGGCCCTCTCACGCTGACCACCAGCCCAGCACTTGGGCCTCTGGGCAGTGACTTCAGGGAGCATGGAGTGAGATCTGGCTGAGGGCCAGGTGTCAAGAGTGCAAGTATTCTGACTTGCTATTGTCTGCCACCTTGGCTGGTCGGCTGGCTGGCTGGATCTCTCCGGGGAGCACCCAGCACCAGCCTGCCTGAGGCTATGGCTGTCTGCCTGCTCTAGACTCTCCCTCATGGCCTCCGTGTGAGGAGCACAGAGAGCACCTGCAGCCTGGATCTGACATATCTTCCCTGTGCTTCTGCAGGTACTGCACAGAGGACAGCCCCAGCTTTCCTCGGCCCTCCCTCCTGGAGAGCCACATCAGCCTTATGCATGGCATCAGAAACCCTGATTTGAGCCCGACGTCCAAAGTCAGACCTCCTGGTGGACATTCCCCTCAGGTGAGCATGGTCTCTCTGCCCACTGGAGCAGCCTGCTCAGTGAGGCCTAGAGTTGGAGGGGTATTAGGAAGGCTGCTGCTATGACCCTGGAGCAAGCAGAGTGACACCTTACCTCAATGCAGGTCCCGTCTAGTTCTATGTGATCCACCCGGGCACTGGACAAAAGTAGAGGGCAAGGATGAAGACCCATGAGGCAGCCTGTCAACCTTTTGTTACTATCATTTCTCTGTCACTGTGACTCCCCCCCGCCCAGATGTATGCTGTGCTCTGTGGACACTGCTGCATTTTCACACACATCATCCTGTTTCTGCCTCACAGCAGTCCTGTGGGACAGGGGCAGGCAGGGCTGCTTGTTGGATGAGGACAAGGATGCTTGGCTGACTCACCTCCCCACCTTCCCACTAGTTATGGGAAGAGCCAGGCTTAGAACCTGCTGCCATGGCCCCTTACCCTATGACCTCATCGCTGTTACATGCCCTAGTCCTGTTTCTGGTGAACTGCTGGAGCAGCCTGGTTTCCCCTCCTCACTGCAAGCTCTTCCCATGCCCTGGTGGAGGGAAACATCCCACAGAGGGGTCAGGTATATCTGGGAAGATTTGAGAGCTGCCCAGAGTTCCAGGGCATTCGAAACTTTCTTGGCTACTCAGACAGTGGCATTGTTGGCAAAGGCCTTTTCATGCATAGTAGATAGAGGTGTCAATTGATTTTTGGCAGTGTCTATCCAGTAGTAAAATGCACATCATTCCATACCTCAAAATGCACATGTCCTTTGATCTGGCAATTCTGCTTCTAGGATATATTAGAGATCTTTGGCCTTGGACATAAAGAGGTATGTTCAAAGATGTTAGCTGCAGTGCAGCAAGAAAGATGAAACACAGCTAAATGTGTGCCAGTGGGGACTGCTCATCCCACAATGGGTTACTGTGCCGCCCTTGGAAGAATGAACCCTTTGTGTGTGCTCCCGTGAGACACACTCCAATATATGTTGTTAAGTGAAAAGACAGGGTGAAGAAAAGTATCACTGGCATGCTATCATTTTGTAAAAGACAATCGTTTTGTTTTTGTATGTGCATAGGTTATCTCTTGAAGGGGCCAGAAAGTCCAGGTGTTCTTTGGAAGCAGGCCTTTGGTTCTTTGGGTGGGGTAGGAGGGATTTAATCTTTTCTAAACTCCTCCCATATCTTTGGAATGTTGTGCACATGCATATGTTGCATCTCAAAAAACCCCAAAGAACTGAAGCAAACCAAACGTAAGCCAGTGTGCAGGTTGAGGTGACCTGGCCTGGGCAGTACCTTCTGTGAGGCCTTGGGCTCGTGGTCATGTCTAGGGGCTCGTGTTTGGGGCTCAGCTTGGACTCTGCTCATGCTGTCTCTCCTTTCAGGTGAACCATCTGAAAAGACCAGTCAGTGGAGTGGGGGATGCTCCGGGCACCAGCAATGGCGCAACTGTCTCTTCCACCAAAAGGCACAAGTCCCTTTTTCAATGTGCAAAATGTAGTTTTGCCACAGACTCGGGGCTCGAATTTCAGAGCCACATACCTCAACACCAGGTGGACAGCTCCACAGCCCAGTGTTTCCTCTGTGGCTTGTGCTACACCTCAGCCAGTTCCCTCAACCGCCACCTCTTCATTGTCCACAAGGTGAGAGACCAGGAGGAGGAAGAAGAAGAGGAGGAAGAGGCAGCGGCAGAGGTGGCAGTGGAGGCGGCAGAGCCAGAAGAGGGCTCCGGGGAGGAGGTGCCCATGGAGACTAGAGAGAATGGACTGGAAGAGTGTGCCGGCGAGCCTTTGTTGGCTGACCCAGAGGCAAGGAGATCACTGGGCCTGGCCCGTGAGGAGGACGGTGTCCAAGATGCTAAGAGTCAACCACAGGCCTCTCAGGACCAGGACAGCCACGCACTATCCCCTCAGGTGTGATCGGAGGCTTTGCAGTGTGTGCGGTTGGGGTGGTGCCATGGCGTCCTCCACCTGCCATGCGGACTGAGGGAGGTAGAAGGCCCTGCCCTGGTGTGAGTGTGGCCGGCTGTGTAGAGCAGTGTCTGGCATGAGCTGCCGGTGCTGGGTGTCCCTCAGCCCCAGGAAATATGGGGTTGCCAGGACCTTACAGCTCTGAATTTGCTTCTGTTATTTATGGCTTTGTGCTGCTTCTTGGTACCCCAACTCTTGTCTGTGTCCTTCCAACCCCAGGCTGCTTACGTGGCCCTGCCCCAGTGCTGTCCACTTGGCTTGAAACCCCTCAGCAGCTATGTGCTTCTGGGAGGTCCCACCTGCGGCCTTCAGCCGGGGGACTCCTCGGAGCTCTGTTTTCTCGCAGACACCGGCTCTCCTTCCTGCCTTGAGCCTGAGAAGGAGGGGGTTAAGGGGTGCTGACACCCCTCTGGGAGAGCGAGCTCTGCCCAGCCTGGCTTGGCGAGAGCCCTTGGTCACCTAGCCCTTCCCTTTTGTCTTCTTAGTCTTTCCCCCCAAACAGTCCTGAGAACTAATTGTCACTGGGCTCTCCATGTCTCTGTGGGTGGAAGAAACCTCTGCAGCACACCTGTTTGCACCCCAGGGAGAACAGGGGGTGCGGCAAAGGCAGGCAGGCCCCAGGAGCCAGACAGACCCCTTCAGAAGGGCTGTGGGTGGGCCTTTGCTCCGCTGCTCTGCCTTTCCTGACAAGTGGGGTTTGGGGCACACAGACATTGGAATATTTGTACTCTTGCTCCTGTGCCATTAGAGAGGCTGCTGCCCCAGGCAGGCAGCCCCTCCTCCTCTTGGCTCCACTCATGTTGCTCAGACTATATTTCAAATAAAAAAATCTTCTTACCATGCAGGTAGGCTCTTGTATTCCTCTTCAAGTGAGCCTGGCCCTACTCTGTCCCACCCAAGGGTCTTTCTGAGATGTCCCCTGTCTGTTCCATCTCTGTGGAAGAAAGATGCTTCCTACTGCCCCAGGAAGGTGTTCTCTAGATTCTGGAGCTTGTGCTCTGAACACCAGGAGCCCCAGGCTTCCTGGTTTTCTAGAGAAACCTGAGGGGGCAAGGGAAGGGGCACAATGCCAGTCAGAAGTCACTTCCAAGGTCTCCCCTGTGCTAGTGGCATTGGCTTTCAGGCCTATTGACATTTTCTGGGCACCTCCATCTTTCCTACAAATGGATTTTCAACCTAAAAGAACCCCTTACTAGTGAGGAAGCAAAAAGGGGTGGAGAGGAGGAATTCTGCAATTTTCTTATGGCATTCAAAAGACCTTGTTATTGCCACTGCCACAGGGGACTGAGATGTGACAGAATTAGGATTAGACTTGGGAGGCTGGCTGGCTTTCACTGATGGGTTTAGGGCCTGCCCAAGCACAAGGATGACCTCTGACTCAAGTGACATGGGGCTGGGCCCAGCAGGATCTAGTGTAGCAAAAGGAAATGGGTGCTGGCTGGGTTCTCAGAGGTGATCTTTCAAGGGAGGCATTAAATATCAATTGTAAATTATTAAATCAGATAAATATGCCTGACCTTTTCACAATTGAAAAAAAATACATTTTCTTCCTTTATGAAATGCCAAGTTTTTAGTGGAAATACTAATGACAGTGGGAAAGGTTAGTGCTTGCCTCAGTTTCGGGCTGTCTGTACCCTTTTAATAACTGCTCCTTCTGGCAAGGGTGCCACCTCCTTGCTCCCCAAACTCGCTGTGAGGGCAAGCCAGGCCCATTTCCAGCTTGCCTGCAAAGCCAGAGGTAGCCTCAGCTTTGCCATTGTCCCATTCCCAATTCTAGTTGCAGGGAACCAGCCCTGCACCCCGGGTCCATTCATAAGAACAGGCTCTAGAGGAGGCTGATAGGAGGATTTGAAATGGATGGATGAATCCCTTCCTGCTCGGAAGCAGTAGTAACTGGAGAACAGGCAGAGATGGTGAAATCTCTGGTTTGAACCCACGTCCTGACCCCAGATACATCTCTCCTTCCTGAGAACAGTATGGTGTGGAAGAACGCTGAGCCACTCACTGGGAAACCTGGGTCTTTTTTTTTTTTTTTGAGTTGGAGTCTCACTCTGTTGCCCAGACTGAGCCTCGACCTGCTGTGCTCCGGCGATCCTTCCGCCTCAGCCTTCCGAGTAGCTGGAACTACAGGCGCGCGCTACCACACCCGGCTGATTTTTGATTTATTATAGAGATGAGGTCTGGCCAAGTTGCCCAGGTGGGTCTTGATCCCGCGGGCTCAGGCAATTCACTCAACTCAGCCTCCCAAAGGCGCGGGATTACAGGCTGAGCTTCCGAGCCCGGCGGAAACCTGGGTCTTTAGCCAGCTCTTAACACAACCCCTCTAACCTCACTGGCTTCTCCCCTTCAAGACAGAGTTACTAATTCCCATCCAACCGCTTCATGGGCTTTTGTGAGTTCATGAATGTGAAGCATTTTCTAGTTTATGAAACACTATATGGATGTGGGGGAGTCTTCACATGACCTTAGGGCGAGGAGGGGGAGCACACTTTTCTGCTGCTCAGATTTGGATGCTGACTTTCAGTTAGCAACTGGCCCAGAACACCTCTCCGTTTTTTAGTAACAGTGATGATAATAGCATTTTAAGCACTGCTTGTGTACCCAGCAACTTGCTAAATACTTTCTGGTGATTCTCTCATTTAATCCTCACAAAGATCTCAGTTATCCTCCGTTTTTCAGAGAAGAAAATGGAGGCCCAGAGAGCTTAACTGATGTGCTGGGTCACCTGTGGTGATGGTGCTGAGTGAACCGCTGCGCTGCCTTAGTGACCAGGGCTGCTTTGTCCGGCTGCCAGCTTGTCAGCGGTTTGCAGCCATCCCGATGTTTGCTTTCTTACTTCCCATGCAGTGGGGGCATACCCACCAAGTGCCAGGTTCTCTTTGGAGTCCGTCTGTGCCTTGTCACCCCAAAGAGGGCCTTGTGCGTCACCATGCTTGTGACATTCCGAAACACATGCAGTGTCTCTACCGTCTTTCATTCTCATTGGGATTTACCTTGCCACTTGAAGACCATCATTTTTTGAGGACTATCCAAAAAAGGTTGCCAAGCCTACACAGGGAACACATGGTTCCCTCAGAGTCCAGTATCTTCTGATCTTTTCTTTTTCAAGATGTTTTTTAATGGTTGTACTATCATTTGTTAAAATCAGATAATGCTTGTGGTAACAAGCATTTATCTGCACATTATGCTGCAGTGAATGCTCTACTGATCAAGTTAAACAGATAAGATCCCCACCCTTGTAGAAACTACAATTTAATACACTTTAAGGCTTGACAAATGCCTAGTATTTATTTTCCAACTGCTTTATGTCTGTAAACTGATATCCTGAATTGCTATAAGTTAATTGTTGTAGAAAGAACTTTCCCCTTAACTTACGTAAACAGTCTGGTTTCTAAAAACATAATAATTGTGGCCCAGCAAGTTCAACACTGCCTTCCCCAAGACTGAGGAAACTCTGCCCTGTTCACCACTGTATATTCAGCACCAGGCAGTTTCTATTATTTTTTGCTTGTCTGTTTTGAAAATTTAACACACATACTGGTAAGACATTCCATGATACAAAAGGGTATACAATAAACAGTAGGCTTCCCAATGGAGGGCAGCCTCCAGCCCCCTCTCCAGAATTAATCACTGTTGTCTATATCTTGTGTATCCTTTCAGAGCAATTCTATGCATTTACAAGTTTATAAATATGTATATTTATATATCTATTTTTAATACAAATGGTAGCATTCTATACACAGTGTTCTGAAGCTTGCTTTTTTCACTTACATAGTGTTTTGGAGGTTATTCCAACTTCATACAGTGGGTCCGTTATTCTTTAAAAGCTCCTAGCACAGTTCCTTGCATATAATAGTTCAGAAAGTATACGGATGAGTGAATGAATGCCTGCATGAATGAGTGAGTCTGATTCAGCTGGTACCTACCAAGTTCTCTCAGGGTCTGATCTGATCACATAGGACCTTCTAGATTCCAGAATGTATCCCCCTGTCTTTTCCAAGGGGTTCAGGATGCTGTTCACCCTCTCCAACAACAGATACCACAGCAACCTTAGCAACCTCAGGAAGCCTTGGGGCCCTGAAGGAAAAAGCAGGGACTAGAACCTGCTCCCAAATTTGGGATTTTTTTGGGAGGAGGTCCTATTTAAAATACCTTTTTCTTACTGGAAAATGATGTAACATTATTAGAGAATATTAAAAACACATATTTATAATCCCATCCTCTTATCATTGTAGTTGTTTTCATTTTTTGCACATCACTTTATAATCTTTGTTCAGCATATTCATAGTTGAATTTATGGTATAATTATAGCGACAATGGTTAACCTTGAACGTTTCTATTTGGCAGACATTTTTCTCACATTCATTTCTTATTTAGCATCATAACAATCCTATAAGATACATACTACTGTTATTCTTTTGGAGACAGTAAAATTGAGGATCAGAATGACTGAGTAATTTCCCTAAGGCCACAGAGCTAATAACAGGCAGAGTTGGGATTCACACTCAGGTATGGCTAACGCTATACTGTCTCTGATTTTGTACCTTGCTTTTTTCACTAAACATTATGTCCTGGACATTTTTCATGTTAGTCATTTGGACTCTCCAGGCCTTAGGTATCTCGTCTGTCAAATTAGAGGGTTAGTTTATATCTCTGGGGATTTTGAACTTGGTTAAATTTTTATCTTCTTATTCCTATGTACATTCATGTCAAAATAGGGAAGACTTTCCCAAAGGCAAGAACTCGTATTTCCTCTTTTATCTAATTGTTTTATTTATGAATTTACTCCTGGCCTAGATATATCCCCAAATGGAAAAGATCCCTCTTTTCCAGTCTACCCCTCAAGACAGTATTACTTTTATTTGCATTTATTTATTTTTCACTTTGTATCACATTTATGCTATTTTAGAAAGAGTTCTAGATCTTTTATGCATACCAATTTTGAGGTTGCTTTTTTTTTTTTTTTTTTTGGAGGCAGTGTCTTGCTATGGTGCCCAGGCTGGTTTTGAACTTCAGGCCTCAAGTGATTCTCCCACCTCAGCCTCCCAAGTAGCTGGGACTATAGGTGTGAACTATTGCTCTAGGCATGTTTTGGGCTTTTGTCAAGACTTTTGAGGTTTGAACTCAAGTTTGGTCTACTTGATAATTCCCAAGCATCTTCAGTCCTGTCACCCACACATCTTTTCATTAGGGACCTAGGTCCAGATGAATTCTTTTTTTTTTTTTTTTTAGAAAGCAGGATTTAAGAGGACAGAAAAGCTCCCACAGTGAAAGGGGACTCAAAAGGATTGCCCCCAGATGAATTCTTGAGCTGGTTCATTGTGTCATGCTTTGGTCTTTAAAAATGCTCTTTTTTTTTTTTTTTTAACCATTTGCAGACTTAAACTGAGTTCTCTTTAGTGCACAAATACAAAAAATAAATATATAATTGACTGTATGACAAATAGAACCTAAAAGAGGCTATAAAGCCATTGAAGTCAGTTCTAACTGGAAGAAGTCCCCAGCACGGTGAGTGTTCAAGTGCTCGAACTCCTGGGTTCCTGCCTCTGCAGCACCGCCATGTATTCTGGGTGGGCATGCGATCACACCTAGCATTTGAGATCACTCATCCAGATCCACTGGATCCTACTTTTCAGATTTAATCCCATAGCCTCTGTGTCCAGTCTCTGTGGAAATGGGGACAGTAGATTCCACCTTTGATATTTGAAGAGAGCGATGAAGCTCCTCTTCCATCTCACATTCATTAAACCGGGAAGCCCCAGTGTTTCCATTTCCAGGCCTCCCTTTTCTGTGATAGCCCATGACACACTACACAGCTCCTATTTTCCTCTGGGGCTTTTTAGTTCATAGGCCAATTTCCTTGGAATTTCCCCCTAAGATCCATTGTGCAGAAGAGGGCTAAATTTTTTTACATCTGAGGGAGAAGGTAAGTGCTGCTTTCTGTGAAGCTTATTGACTGTGGAGGAGGCTTTGCATTTCTTCTCCAGACTGATTCTGAGAAGGTTTTGGGGTATGATTTTAAAATGGGGAAAAAGAGAGTATGGAAATGGGGGTTTGGGTAGAGCAGTGATGGCATGGAAAGGGGTAGAAAGTTGTGGAGGAGCAGGCAGGAGAGTTTAACAGATGGAGAGTTTAGAGCCTGGAAAGCACACACTTGACTTGTAGGACAGTGGTGGAAGTAATGCTGGTGAGTTAAAAAAGGGAGCATGATTTGTCAAAGGTGTCCCTTGGGTGAGTAATAATTGTGGCAGCAGTTGCTGGGAGCCTTTACTTTTTTTTTTTTTTTTTTTGAGTAGAAGTCTCACTCTCTTGCCTAGACTGGAGTGCAGCCGCATGATCACAGCTCACTACAGCTTCAACCTCCTGTGCTCAGGTAGATCCTCCTGCCTTAGCCTCACAAGTAGCTGGGACTATAGGTGAACATCACCACACCTAGCTAAGTTTTTTTTGAGTTGGAGTCTCACTCTGATGCCCGGCTGGAATGTGATGGCACATTCACGGCCACCTCAGCATCGACCTGCTGGGCTCCAGCGATTGTTCCGCCTCAGCCTTCCAAGTAGCCGGAACTACAGGCGTGTGCTACCACACCTGACTAATTTTTGATTTCTTGTAGAGACGAGGTCTCACCAAGTTGCCCAGGCTGGTCTTGAAACCACGGGCTCAGGCATTCCTCTCACCTCGACCTCTCAATGTGCTGGGATTACAGGCTGAACCACCAAGTCCGGCCCTAGCTAAGTTTTAAAAAATTTTTTGTAGAGATGAGGTCTCACTATGCTTCCTAAGCTGGTCTTGAACCCTGGGCTCAAGCAATCGTCCTGCCTCAGCCTCCCAAAGTGTTGGCATTACAGACGTAAGCCACTGCACCTGGCCTAAATTTTTTTTAAAAAATGAAAAGATGCAGCTGTTGAGGAAAAGGAGCTACAACGAGTTTCTTAGAAAAAGACTTGAAAGAGAGGAAAAGACTGGTTTGTCTTACAAGAAGTAGAGGACTGAGGTGGGAGGTGCTTTTTCTAGGTTCAACTGAAGATGTGGAGTTTATGTCCTGGGCCCAACTGACTAATTGCTGCCTCCTGACCATAGGCTCACTCTCTCATTTAATGATTACTTTATTCTGGAATGTGCCTAGATTTGTGGCAGTCCTGCAAAGAATCAGAGAAAGTGGACTGGGGAGGATACCTGGCAGAGGAAGCTCTATCATTGAGTCCCAAATTTCCCTTTCAATCAGACATGAATCAGTTGTACCTTCTTTTTTTAATTTTTTTATATTCTTTTTTGAGACAGGGTCTCACCCTGTCAGCCAGGCTGGAGTGCAGAGCAATGGAGTTGGCACAATCCTGGCTCACTGCAGTCCGAACCTCCTGGGCTAAAGCAATCCTCGCACCTCAGCTTCCCAAATATCTGGGACTACAGGCATGCACCACCACACCCGACTAAGTTTTAAATTTTTGTAAAGACAAGGTCTTACTATGTTGCCCAGACTGGTCTTCAACTCCTGGGCTTAAACGATTCTTCTACTTCAGCCTCCCAAAGTGCTGGGATTACAGGTGTGCACCACCGTGCCCAGCCAGGCGTGCCTTCTTGTTGCCGGTAATCCTTTAATTGGTGTCCACTTACCCAGGCACAGCTGTGGCTATATCTCCAGTCCCTGGACAGGAGCATTCCAGTGTCACCAGCTCATCCCTGAGTGGCAGGACCTAGAGTGCCCATCCTCTTGGAACAGAGGCTCAGCTGCCTGAGCTGAGAGCTGTGGTAGCTCTTGGAGGGAGGTCAGGCAAGTGGTAAAGAGTGCTGCAGCTCAGCTGGCAGGGAGGGCAGCTTGCAGTACGAGGCAGTAGATCCCATAGGAGGGCGAGACCAGCAGAGACTTGGGCTTTGTTGAGCTCAGAGCTTACTTTAGAATAAGTGGAGTAAAGAGAAGGGAAAATTGAAAGAGGAGGGAGCAAACAGATATTCAATTCATTTACCATGCTATTAATGATCCTCATTGAGATGGGCCGCAGGTCTAGGAGATTTTGAGGACTGAAGTGGAAGCTGATGATAAGGTAGGTCTCACTGACCTCGGACCCCATTGCTGTGCCACAGTTTGTGGAAAAAGCCACCTCAGCATGAGTCCATTTGAGTGTCAAAAAAGCAATTAAAGACCTGGAAAGTCCACTGACCAGAATGAAGTTGATGATAGTTGTGCTCCTCTTTGCCCTAAAAAGCTCACATGTGATGTACAACTCTTTATGCTCAGTAGCTCGAGGTGGACTTTGGCAAAGTGGATGTGTCCAAAGAGGAGCATCCTGCATGACATGAGGCTCTCGGTGCCATTTTGTTTACAGAAGCTACTGAAGGAACTTGATGTTTCATGACCAGTCTTTTGACACCTTTGCAGGGTTATTATATCAAAAAGGAGTCTAGACTTCCTTGTGGCCCCAGAAGATAATTTGGTTCAGGAATAAAAGGAATAGTCACCTGAAAACAAAATGGGCTGTCTGGAGGAGAAGCATATTCCCACTCCCTGGAGATGTGCAGGCTCAGTCTTGGATACCTCCAGCAGGAGTATCCAGACAGCGCTGAAGCCCTGCAGTAACAGGGAGGGGGTGGAAAGGAGGGAGTGCTTAATGATGGCCCAACCTGCCAACTCTGATCAGTCCGTGCTCCATTTCCTTCCCCTCCACACAGCTGGGGACACATGTTCCTCCCCTGAGACTGCCTCCTGCTCCAGGCTAGGGGACTGACTCTGGCCCCTGGGCACTCAGGGACTAGCATCTGGCCATTTTTGTCAGGTGGGCCCAGCTCTGGCCTTATGCTCTAGCTCAAGTCATTGGGTTGCTTCTACCTTGTTCAGAGAGCCAATGTTTGCACTTTATAGCCCAGTTTTAGTAACCCATTACTGTTTGATACTGTGACTGGTTTCCCTTGGCCTCTTTTGAGAAGTTTGGTAGTAAAGGGAAATGAAAGATGGGGTAAATAGTTCGGGGAGAAGCAAACATTTGATCATCCTCACAGGCTGTGGGGAAGGAGGCTGGGCAGGGAGGACAGAGAGCTGCTAGAGCAGGGGTCAGAGAAGGCCAGAAGCTTGGGAGCTTTGGAAAGGAACAAAATACTTGAACAGAGGTTAGTGTGACATAGATGACACAGATAGCCTATCTTCCTTCAAAGTTGACGTCATTGCCTGATGGTCTCACCTTCCCCTCTATTTTGAAGGAACAATTGGCCACTGCAAGTGAGGAAGGCAAAGGAGAGGTTGTAATCTTGTTTGGAGCAATTGCTGTAGGGAAAGGAAAAGGCCAGCTTGAGAGAATGCAAAAAGATTCCACGCTTCCTAGGACCAGACTCAGGTTGGAAACCAGGAATACTGACCATCCCTGGAGTAAGAAGCCCACAACCAGACTCCAGGTTAGGAACCCCCAGGTAAATGCAGTAGGAGGTCAAGGGCAAGTAAAATGAGTTCCTTAAGGAAAGTGTAGTTGAAGTTAGTGCGACTCTACATTGTGTCCAGAAAGGCACCCAAGAGTGTAGAGGTTAGCGGGGAGTTGAGGTCTGGAGTTGGTCTTCAGCTGAGGGCAGGCAAACTATTGCTCCGGGCATAGAAGGGTAATAGCATGACATCTTAGAGGTGAAGAAATTCCTGGTGACAAGGTCCAAGTGGTGGGCACTCGTTTGGGTTGCTAAAGGGAAGTGGGGATGAAGGTCTTTGAGATGACAAGGTCAATGGACCTGCTACCAGGGTTTGGCTGTCATCAGAGAGGCCAGGATGATGGCAGGGGACCAGAGCCTGGTGCATGGTGGCCCTCAGTGTGAGGTGGCCAATTCAGGGGGTGATGATGAGGAATGTAGAATGGTGACTTGGTAGCTAATCATACTGGGCTTAAGTAGTGGGTAATGTATACCCTGGCCAAGGCTTCAAAGGAGGATGGATTGTTCCATTTGAATTTTGTTAGCACTGGAAGAGAGAGATTTGGGTAGGAAGGGGAAGATATGACACTGAGTCAAAATAAAAGGCACGTTCAAACTCATTCAGACCTTGCTGAGAGAGGCTGACATAGTTGCATCTGAGTGTCCTGGAAGGCTCCACCATGCTCTGAGTATGTTAGTTAACAGCAGCCCAAGAATTACCCCAGCACCCAGTTTACTCCGGGGCCCCAGGAAGTTCAAAATAACTGGGAGAAGGGATCCTGGCACCAATATCAAATTCCTACAGTGCTTCCTCAGTACTCGAATGTAATGGCAAACACTGAGGGCCTTGTACTACAGTATTTCCTAACGCAGAACCAGAGCATGTGCTCCTCTGAGCTCTTTCAGCACCATGTACAAACCTCTATCAGAGGATTTATGAGGATTCTGTTTTAATTTTTCTATCTTCAGGCTTGAGAGGTTCTTGAGGGCAGAAGCTCTAACTTGTTCATTTCTGTACTCTCAGCACCTGGCATAACGCCTGGCATAAAGTAGTTAGTAGTTACTTAATAAATACTTGCTGAATGAACAGTTATGACCTTTAGGATCATAAATTAGAATGCCTCCCTCCCTTTTACAAAGGAGAAGGTGAAAGCTCAGGGATGGAAAGCCACTTGCCCAAGGTCACACAGCTGCTCAGTGGAAGAGTAGGGTAAGTCTCTGGACTCCCAGCCTAGCCCTTGTTAGACAACATCACTTTCCATGTCCTCTCTCTCTTGCTAGACTGCCAACTTGGAGAGGACCAAAGTGTCATAACACTCCTTAGCAAAAAGTGGGAAGGATAGAGTACCCTATAGATTAACATTAGATGACAGAGGCAGAATTCAAAAAGATCTAGACAAGAAGGAAAGGAAGTGTGAGAGTAGGAAGATGAGATTTAACTAAAAACCAAACAAAACCAGGAAATATTTTGCACTTAGGATAAAAAAGATTTCACAAGTAAGAGTGGGGGAAGACCTTGATGAATAGTGGTTCACGTTGAAAATTCACAGGCTCAGAAATCAATGAAGTCATTTGACTGCCAAAAAGTTGTTGTTATAGTGTGGAGCCCAGACCGAGAGAGGTGCTATGGTATAACCTTCGTAGGTGCCACATTTTCAAAAGGAAATTGGTGAGTTGAAGAGTCACTCGGGTAGACAGTGACACTATTTCAAACGTTGTCATATGAAAAAGCAGCCTAGAAGGGAGGCTGGGTTCCCCAGTGTGCTAGGCAAGGCCTTCAGGCTCTAGCCCCTGCCTGGTTCTCCCTTCTACTTGCTCAGCTCCTTTATACCCAAGAGACATGCATTCCAGGCTGTTTCATACCTCCAGATCCACACATACTGTTCTATTCGGAACATTCTGTTCCCTATGTTACCCACCCCAGCAAGACAAGAAGGAAGGGGAGTGTGAAAGCAGCTCACATTGGGTGAGCCCCTATGTCATTTTCAAAGTCCTCAAGCTTTACTTTCTTTCTTGTAAAACTGCCCTAACCAAAATCCCCAGGCAGATTAACCCTCCCTTTTCTGTATACTTTAATGCTCCCCTCTATATAGTGTCATATTTGTATGTGTCACCCTGCATTGTGTTTTCCTGTCTCCCTATGAGACTGTGAGCGTCTTGAAGGTAGAGGTCATGTGCCCCCAACTTGACATGGGTGTTCATATGATTGAAACAAATGAACCAGAACTTCATGGGGTTTTTTAAATATTTGAAGGACTGAGCTGTAGATACCAAAAAGGTTTTAACATGTGCACCTTCAGAGAGTCAAGAACAAGAATGAATGGGGTGTGTGATCAGGAGATGGACTTGGGATCACTGGGAGAAAACACTTTAGTATCAGTCAGAATACTTAGATTCTATCAACAGAAGTCTAATTTGAAGTAGCTTCAGCAAAGGAAGAACTTTTTTTGGCACACAGATTCCTAAGAAAGGTTGAACTGCCAACCTGCAGGAAGGCCAAGGACAAAGCTGGACCTCAGGAACACTTGTGACAAAGCACCTGAAAGCCATCAGGACTCTGTGCCCCACGCCTCTGCTGCTCTCTTTGTCGGCTTCCTTTTTTCTCACTATTGACTGACCCCCTCCACATGGCAGGAAACATGGCTGCTGGAAGCTTGGGCCTCACAGCTCCAGACTTTCACCACAGAGGGACTGGTTTTCTTTCCCAATTCTGGTTTAAAAATGTGTTGGAAGCTGGGCTCGGTGGCTCAGCCTGTAATCCCGCGCCTTTGGGAGGCTGAGGTGAGTGGATTGCCTGAGCCCGCAGGTTCGAGA
>NW_007249750.1:35038-36065 GCF_000164805.1 Carlito syrichta
GTGAAACGCCAACTCAAAAAAAAAAAAAAAAAAAAAATGTGTTGGAGAAGGACTTTAATTGTCACAGCTTGGGTCTGTAGTCAGGAAGATGGAGTGCCATGAATAGCCTGGTTTGAATCAGATGCCAGTCAACTGAGGCTAAGGGTGGGACCAGTAGGACTAAAGTAGTTGCCACTAGAACCACAGAGTGGGGGTAAGCCATTTCCATTTCCAAAAAGGAGCAAGAGGAGTTGCACGCCTTTACTCATACTTTCTAAAAATTATAGCCATCCAGCTCCAGGCACTTTCCGGATGTTCTCAGGATTGCAGGAGAAGGAAGGATGGGTCAACAGACTATGGTCATTTCCAATATTGAGAACCAGGTGTAAGGCAGTGCTTAGCACCTTACTCTCGGAAATGGCTGGATGATTGGATTATTTTTCTGGGCATTAGGGCTCAGCCCATTTCCCCCTCTGGTGCTGGGAAATAGAGGCTGAAGGGGTGAAAAGGAGGTTCAGTTATTCTAGACGTGTCCACTGAGTCCTTAGTCTATGCTAGACACTGGGAGGGGTGGGGGAAGCACAAGATACACATTCCGAGGAGTCTGGGCCTCCGGGGACCGAGGTCGCTTGGTTGGGTTTGTCCAAGCTCTGAACCGACAGCCACAGAGAGGTGAGGTGATGGCCAGGCAGGGCTGGTGCCGGGAGAGGCCGGCTCCCGTCGCCGAAGCCCCACGCCGCGTGCCTGGCTCCCCGCCCCTGGCTCTCCGGCCCCCGGGCTGGCCTCGAGGACCCCAGTTCGAGAAGGCGGCAGAGTCCCCATGTGCAAGACGGTCGGAGCAGGGAAGGTGGGGGGGAGTGGGAAGGAAGAAGCTGGATCCCGGAGCTCACGGAGGGCCCTTTCGGCTCCGCGCAGGGACGCCGCGCCGCGCGTCGCCCCCTGGGCTGCGGGCCGAGGGGAGGGCGCGCCCCCGCACCCCACGCCCCGTCTCTCCACCCCCGCCCCCGCGTCTCGGAGCCGCGCTGCCCGGCCGGCCGGGCCGGGGGAG
>NW_007249750.1:36334-63606 GCF_000164805.1 Carlito syrichta
GAGGTCGGGGCCGGGCCGTGACCTCGGGCGCGCTCGGCCCGAAGGCTCCAGGCTGGGGACATACGGGGCCAGGCTGGAATGGCTCTGCTGGCCCCTCCTGGCTCCTGACCCCTCGTGGCCCGTGGCCTCCAGCCTCTGGCAGTGTGAGGCTCGGGAGAGGAGAAAGGCCCGGCTTTGGGGTGGTTTCACCAGGGCCTGAAAACTTGCCTTAGCTCTCCCACCCCACACCCTGCTACCCCCCGGACTCGGATTCCACAGTTAGCGACAAGGAAAGCCAGAGTGGCTGAAATTCCTCCCTGGCAGGAAAGGAGCAGGAGAGGCTGGTGGGGGGAGGAAGGGGGTCAGGGGTCTCTAGGGGGACTGCCCTACTTGAGGGCTGCTTAGCTCGGGGTGGGGAACATTCCCTAGGAAGAACTCAACCTGCGTAAATGAGGTTCCTTTTCTGGGCCCAGGACTTTGGTCTTTTCCTAGATCTTTTTTGGACCTGGTGACATGAAGGGTTGGGATGAGGTGCTGGTTGGTACTGTCTGGGGATGTTGGGAATTAAGGGTTTGCAGCTCGAGAGAGCCAATTGCCCTGCCCATGGGAGGGTGAAATGTGACAAGAGAGGCTGGAACCTGTGAGCCCTTCACTGCTCTTCCAAGAGTTAAGAGGTGTGGGTACTTTGTTTTAGGAGCTAGGTTACCCATGGATATAAAGTCACAGACAACAGAGAAGCATACAGGCACTCAAAGGTACACACACACACACACACACACACACACACACACACTCATTGCCATGGAGACAGACACTTCCTGCTCCATCCCAGCAGCTCAGTTTCCCTACATCTCTGGAGCCTATTTTTCCAAAGGGAAATGTGACAGTTTAGCTGTTGGGACCGTGGTTGTTTCCTAGTCTGACAACTTGGCTTGTCGTATGTTATGCAGAAAACAGACATCCTCTGAGACACTGTCTAGAAAAACGTCTTGTTCCTAACACAGCACAAAAACAGGCATCAAGGACATTCAGGAAAAGTCCTGGGCACTTCCTCGTGAATTGGCTGAGTCCTATTGACCTTGGAGTTGGAAAAGTTCAAATGTAACCGGAACCGGTTTCTGCATAAAACTCGTCAAAGGGTGTCACATGTCTGGGACAGGGCTGAGGGCTGGTGTTAGTGTTAGTCAGACTCAACAAGGCCCGGGCTGCCAGGAAAGAATGCTCCTTCCTCCCAAGTACTCCTGGCTCTACAGATAAACTGGAATGAAATTGGGACATTTATTCTAGTCCTTGGTGAAGCTGCCTCCCTGTGAAGCGTCACACTTGTCACAGTGATTTGTCTGGACTTTGCCTCCTGTGTCTGGCCTTTGTCAAAACGAGTGGAACAAACAGAAGAGGTGAAGACAGGATCCTTCTTGGAGACAGCCACAATGGAGAGTGGGAGGGTGGGAAGGGTGGCTTGAAAGCCAGGCAGAATGGGGAGGGCAGGGGATCTGGGCCATTAGGGAGGGGGTTGGAGAGTGGACACAGTGCTTCTGCCTGGCTGAGCATTTGTGCGGTAGATACATTTTAGTTTCACACCTCTTGAACACAAAGCAGTGTGCCAGCCTGAGAGCTAGAGGAGGGACAGACGCGGCTGGCCGAAGTCCCCTTGGGCCTAAATGGGAATACTCTTAAAAGGGTCTCTTTTCATCAAGTATTTGGAGTGGCAGGACAGGGGCCGTGGGAGAGAACGTTTCTAGTCTTGGACTTTGAGCTGTGTTTTGCTCCTGCAGAGTTTTTCACTGCTCCTGCCAGCTGGCCACAAACCCCTACAGGTTCTGAGGGACAAGGAGAACCAGATTTCTCTGGCCTCTGGAAAAGCCTTTGGTCAAAGTGGGGAGAATGTGAATGGGGCTGCATTGGGAAGTGCAGTGGGAGGGGCACGTTCCAGCTCCCTAGCAAGGCCTGACTGATGTTGGAGGAGCAATCACACAGTCTGCTGTTCCTCAGAACAGCCTGACTACCTGTGGGTAGGGGATAGGCCCACACGACAGGGAGGAAGAGAGTCCCCCAGGGACTTTGCCAGCTGTGTCAGTGCCAGCCCAGCTGAGCCCCTACTGTCCCAGATCCTGACTGACGGGCAAGTTCTGTCCCTACTCACCCTTGATCCCAGCATTTTCTATATCTCCCTTGACACAAATCTGCCACGGTGCTCTTGAGGCATCATTTTCATGGGCTCTTGTGAAGATGGGCTGCTTCTGGGAACTGATGGACAGCTGGGCTGGTGGCAAGGGGGCCAGTAGTCAGAACCTACCAGGGTCCAGAACCTGCCTCTCTGTGCACACCTCACTTCCTCCTGCTCCACAGCTCTGGAGGAGTTTCCAGTCCAATGTCAGCTCAAGAGTATTTACAGTGCCCACTGGGGTCAGAGACCCAACATGTGGATAGTCTCACCAAACCATGGCCCTGTAGCCCCAGCCTCCTAGGTCACCCAGCATCTAGAACCTCACCTCAAGGAAAGCAGAGTGTGGATATGCTAGAGTAGGTTCAGGGACAACAGATGGGTAGAAGCAGTTATGATTAATTAGCTTCTATAGGACACTCAGAAGTTCCAGAAGTCCCTGCCCCCTCATTTATTGGAGGCCCTGATCCAGGTGGACTCAGAGGAGTGGCAGAACCTACAATTTTGCAACAGACAGATTTGAAACAACCTCTGTTGTTCTGTTTGAGTCAATCAGTTTGTCTAGAACTTTTAGGGAAACTGAGGTATCAGGGCAGGACTTTCCAAGGGCCTTTTTGTCCCAGAATAGATAAAAGCCAGGAAGAATGGAGACCTCCTGCTTCCAAACCAGTCCTGGTTTTCCCTCTAGGCTTACTTCACTCCTTTTTGAGGAAACCTTTCCTTCTGGGCCCTGAATTCCCATTCTGTAAGACGAAGGTGGCATAACAAGCTCTTTAAAGCATTCCTGCCTCTAATGTTGACCCCCTCAGAGGCAGTAAACAGGAAGCTCCTCTGCCTGGGTGACAATCCTGAGCCTAGCTGTGACCCAGTCAGCAGGGCACAGGCAGGTCTTCTGCCTACTGAAGACCAGGTGCCTCCAAGGACCGGGATGCCTCCCAAGTGGACTAACGATGAAAGGCTAAGGCCTAGAGAGAGCAGGACGATGCCTGGGAGCAGACATCACAGACAGTCCCAGAGAGAAAACACGGGGAGTGGCCAACGATTCCATTCAGTCCTGTGCCCACGGGCAGGTGGAGCCTGTGAAATCTGTCATTTTCCTCTCTGAATTAGAAGGCTAACTCTCCCCTTCTCTTTCCCAGGGAAGACAGCCAGATTCAAAGAAGAATGCTCTCAATTCCAAGGAGAGGGACAAAGGAAATTTATGGCCAGGAAAGGATGGAGTTAGCTAGTGCCTTGGAACCACAGGAGGTTCTGCCCATGCAGCCTCCAGAGGATTTTCATTTTTAGAGTTGGGGTCTGCCTCAGCCTGTCTAGTAGCTGGGACTACAGATGCTTACCACCATGCCTGACTAATGTGTTTTTTTTGCTGTTTTTTTTTTTGTAGAAACGAGGTCTCACTATGTTAGCTAAGCTGGTTTCAAACTCCTGGGCTCAAGCAATTCACTCCCCCCACACCCCCGGTCTCCCAAAGCACTGGGATTACAGGCATGAGCCACCGAGCCCAGTCAGAGGATTTTTAAAACTCTGAGCAAAGGCAGCTGCACTCTTGCTCCCATCTTAACATCTTTTCTGGAGCAGCAGCTCCCTCTGGGGGGCAGGACCCTTCCTGCTTGAAAAATGCATTTTTTTTCCCTCCCACCTTTCCTCTTCCCTCCCTTCTTCTTCCTCTTCCTCCTTCTTCCTCCTTTCTTTTTTTCTTCTACGTTTGTAGAACGGCAATTAAATAATCACTATATGCCTAGCACTGTGCTAGGAGCCTTGGAAGCTACAAGAAGAACTAGATTTGAAGGCTGGGTCGGCAGGATTTAGTTGAGCAGAAGGAAGGAGGGAAGACTTTCCAAACTAGGACAAAAGTGAAGACTCAGAGGCCAGGAGTGGTCTTGTCCATGCCAGTTAAGGTCAGGTCTGGCTGCAGTGGAACCTCAGTGCTGGGAAGTATAAAGAATCATGGCTGTAACAGGGGTGTGAGTAGATCAGGGAGGGTCTTAAATGTCTGGTCAAGGTGTGGAGACAGTATACTCTACAGTAGGGGGACTGTAGCATTTTGTTGGGGAAGTGATGTGGTATGAAGGGTTAAGAAGGGGGTTGAGGCAGTCACCACATATGGAGCTGTGAGGGTCTAGAGCAGGGCACAACAGCCTGAGTAGAGAGAGAGGGAGAAAGACGGGCCAAGAAGTGGCCCAGTTGACTGGCAGGATTTGAGGAATGGAGGAGAGGGAGGAGTCCAACATGGCAGGCTTTGAGCTTGAGAGTTTGAGAGAACACTGATGGTATCCACAAGCCCAGGAGCACTGGGGTCAAGGGGTGAAGTCAGATTTTGGGGAAAAGGATGAATTTGGTTTTGTGGTTATAAAGAGATGGGATCTTATCAGAGCCTTCTTGTGGTTAGAGATGTAGACCACTTCTTTATCTGTGTCACTGAGCAGACAGGGCTGCCAAAAAGTAGGGACAGTTGAAGGGAAGGAGTGTGGATGGGCTGACCCCTGAGACCTCCCAAAGAGCTGAGATCTAGCTCCCCACCAGAGATATTTGTGTTAGGAAAGGTGGAGGGAGAGTAAATGTTGGCGCATATCACATGGGCTGGAGCTCCACTAAGGGGCTGTCCTGTGTGGGTCCTCAGCCCCCAGTGGCCTACACAGTCCCTGGTTAGTGTCTGTTCCTAGCTGCCCCAGGCAGGGGGCTGACCAGGGCCTCTAGCAGAATGGGCCTTGTGCTGGACTGATGGAGCTGGGTGCTTCCCAGCTCCTGCTCAATTAACCGCTTTGTTTTTCTCTTCTTCACTCTCCCAGCTGGTTTGCCTTGCGTGACCTCTCTTTAACCATACTTTAACATATTAATGGTGGGTGTTCTCCAAGCCACCTGTCTTCTTCCCAGCCTCTCAGGGTATTTCCAGGAATGGGGCTCTTTCTTCCCAAAAAACCAAAGCGAAGTAGGAGCTGCTCCCAGGCTGCTGTGCTGCGGGGTAGAGAGGCGTGCCAGGCAGCTGTAAACCTCCCTCTTGGAGGCAGTGACCCAAGTTCCTGTGACGTACCTTTGTCAAAACACAGCCCCAAGGGGCCTCCTTCCTGCCTAACCATTTCTCTGGAGTCTGCTGCATTTAATGAGCTCTTGGTTTCAGATACACTGATGTCCGATGGTGAGGCCACTTGCTAACTGGAGCAGGCCAACTAAGACAGCTGGTCCCTTTTAATAGAAAGGCCTCTGGGCCCCAGATGGTGGCTGATTAATAGTTTGCGACTGTTGATTTCGCCTTCTCCTCTCCTTGCTTTTTTGGCCTAATGATTCCATTTGCTGTTTTTGCTTAGCTTATCAAGCAACCGGTTGTCTCACCCCAGCTCTGGAAGGTAAATGCATATTGCATTACATTTCTCTGACTGCTTTTTTCTTGGGTCTGGGGCATTGAGGGGCCACTGAGTGACTGCTCGTGCACTAACCAGGCTGCATGGGGTGAAGGGAGATCTGGAGGGTGGTGGGGAGGGTGTGAGAGGGTACTCACGTGAGCGTGACTCTCACGGGGGGCCAGAGTCGATGCTTGCATGGACCATTTGAGAGGGCCACAGGATCTCAGGAATAGAAGTGTGAGTAGGGGGTCCCTGAGATGCCTGCCGTGACATCTCTGTGCCCTAGGAGAGACATCATGGGAACCAAAGACCCACCAGTCACACGACCCCCTCTTCCTAGTTTTTTGTGTTTGTAATCACATATCTTGGTGTGACACCTTGTCTATCTTCTTTTAGCCATGGTAACTGCCTCTTAATTTTTTTTCTGCAGCACCTTAAGTTCTCTTTTTACCTCCTCATTCTCTGAATTTTCCTTTCCTTTGGCTCCTTGCCATCCCTGCAGCCTGTGAACTCTGTGAGATCAGAGAATATCATATGTATTCCTGGTTTAGCTTATTCTTTGAATCTTCCACAGAGCCAGGGCAAAGTCCAAGCAAGCTCATGGTCCAGGTTTGCTGGTGGAATGACTGTCCTCTTGCTTCCTGAGCCGGGGACAACTCTCTACCCCTGGCTGAACTGACTGTTATGCTCAAAGTGTGAACATTTCCTGGCTACTTCCCACCACTTGGGCCTCATCCCAGACTCTGATAGATTTGGGGAGAGTTGGCTATAGTTTCTTTATACAGAGAAAAATTTCAGAATAGCTAATTGATTTCTGAATAGCTAATAATGTCCACAGACAAGATTAGCACCTGCCATGCATGTAGTGCTTGATGGTGATGAACACTGAGGGAACTTGGTTCTGTGTGGCTCGTGGGTGGAAGAGAGGATATCACAACTAATTCAGAATGGAGTGTGGTCAGTGCTGAAAGAGAGCGGACCTGGGTAAACCCAACCTAACCTAAGGGAAAGGTTAGGTTTCTTTGAACATCATGAAAGCCAACGATTCTGGTGTTCTTTAGAGACACTTAATTAGTCTGTGATATCCTTATGAAGTCATGGAATTGGAAAGACATGGAGGTGTCAGAGTTGAACACAACCATTCTCAGATGTGTGGACTTCCTGACTTCCTAGGAAACTGGACACTGCACATTCAGAGTCTATTCCACATACAAGTGGTTTGGAAGATAGAGACAGAAAGCGCATGGTAACGAGAAGCTGTGTGACATTCAGTGGAATGTGACAGTGTATAAAGTGACTCTCCTTGTCTCCCTAAATGCACCCCAAACTCACTTCTCTCGAGGAGGGCCTTTCATCTAGCCACAGCTTTCAACACTTATTTGCTTTCCAATGTAAACATTGTTTGGGGTATAGCTTGAGACCTAGTGCAGAAAGTTTGAGAAGTGTTCTTTACCATTCAAAAAGAGTAATGACATAAACCGACTAGCACCTGTCTTGGCAAATTTTTTTGAAGCATAGTTTCCCTGTTTTCTCACTTGCCTAGGAGCTAAAATGATTTTCTTAGACTTGCCCAAGCAACTTCATACCTAACAGCCTAAGCTGGATATGGGGTCCAGGTTCATGTTCATGGGTGAGGTAGGATTCAAATTATGTAAGGAAGGCATAATTAGAGACGTTTTGAATTAATTATAGAATAATAGTAGTAGGATTATGTTTGGCCTGGTAGTTTCTAGAAACTTCTGGTTGAGATTTGATATTCCCCACAGTCAGAAATTACTGTTAGTATGATAGCAACAAGAAGCATTTTCAAATGTCACATTTTTTGAGTGTTCAAGGACTTGATAGTCTAGATCCTGAAGGTCCTTTATTTCTCAGTGGCTAATAAGTAAAACGAAAAGAAACTTCTTGGACAGGTGAGTTCTAGGTGAGGGAGAGTTGTAGAGAGCCTTATAGAATATGTCAAACTGCAGACCCAGCTCAAATATTCAGGTGGGTAAGAAGTTGGGAGCCTCATTTTAGGTAGTCTTTGTGGAGGAGTGCTCCTGTCAGCAACCTGAGTGCCTGGGTGTCTGCATTTCTGTGGAGAACCCATGGCTGGATCCCCATCAGGCCAGAAGCCGTACTTGACTCCAGATACTCTTCCTGGGATGCAACCTTCCTCCTCAAACTCAAGTCTAGAATAATATTTACAGAAAAGATGCATTCAGCATGGAACCACTCCCCCAGAGTATATAGATCCTGTTTGCTTGTGCTTCCACAAACTCTCACTGGGCCCCTGGTGGAGAGGTCATGGATGGACAAGCATCGCCCTTGAATGACATTCCTTTCCTCTGAAGCAGAGAGAAAGGCGCCTTCAAATGATTTGTTTTTCTCACCACAGTTCCTCCTGCTCCTCTTTACTTTATCACCTCACAGTCCTCCCTGCTGCTCACAACAGAGTGTGTGCCTGGGGAGGGGGAGGAGGGCTGGGCACGGCTTGTGCTCCATACAACCTGGCTATGTGGTGGCACTTCACGCCTAGGAATGCACTGTCTCTGCTGGCCCATGAAAGGGTTTGGCATGGTGGTTTACTTCCTGTACCCAGGAAGGAGAAGATTTGAGCACTGTTGGTGAGTTTGGGCTGGACTCAGTAAGCCCACAGATGCCCCTGAAATCTGGGAGATGGACTGTCACAAGGGGGCTAAGAGTTTTGGTTTTTGCAGGCAGGATGTTTTTGGATGTCCTGCCTGTTGATTCTGGCGCAGCCAGCCATGTTTCACTTCGCATGTGATATCCAGGGAATGGAGCAGGGGAGCCACAGCTGGCTTGCCAATGCTGCTCACAGCCCAGTTTGGGGGCAGAATTCATTTGGGTCTCTCTTTTCTGATACCCCTATGAACCGGAATCCACCTTTGGGTGCAGACCCTGGCACTGGCCAGCAGAGTCTTTGTCCACCAAGAGTCTGTGCTCATAAATATAGGAGCTTTTCTTCTGAGTCCCAGCTCTAGGAGCAGCTCCTGAGCATTTAGGACTCCCGAATCCTTGAGGCTGACTGGCTTTCCCTCTTTGGCATGGAGGCTCTGCTATGCTGAGGGCTCCAACTCTGAGGCTTGACCTATCCACGTGTGTGTCTGCCCCATGCACCAGCTTCCCTGGAGATGACAGGTGGGGGTGAAGCAAGGCCTCCCCTGTAAGGATGGGCTGGGGAATCTGGGCTGGTATTCTGGCATGCTCAGGAGTTGGCCTGTGGTCAGCAGCCTGCCTGTTGTGATGGGTTTGGGTCAGGATTCCATTCAACCTCTTGGTACCTGGCCCCAATCTGGCCAAGAGGCACAGGTTGCCTTGAAGAAAGACTTGTTCAGGTGCTGGAGCTCTGGCTGCAGGATGATGAACAGACATGGTAAGATTTAAGCTGCCTTGCACAAGGCCAGGCTATGGTATATTTGTGGGGAGGGCAGCTCTAAATAGCTCTTTGCCTTTCCT
Source organism: Carlito syrichta (assembly GCF_000164805.1). Classification (NCBI taxonomy): domain Eukaryota; kingdom Metazoa; phylum Chordata; class Mammalia; order Primates; family Tarsiidae; genus Carlito; species Carlito syrichta. The sequence continues at coordinate 45,281 of NW_007249750.1, forward strand.
AGGAGCACCTTCTGCTCCATCATTGCTCAGCTAACAGAGGAGACCCAGCCACTATTCGAGACCACCCTCAAGTCCCGGGCTGTGTCCGAGGACAGCGACGTCAGGTTCACCTGCATCGTCACAGGTAATGAGGCTGTCCGGAAACTCCACACCAGGCCTCTGCACAGGACAGGGCCCAAGGAGGCTGTGGGGACAGGCATGGTGGGGTGGTGGGTGTGTGCACAAAACTATGCGGGTTGACATTTGCTTTCTTAGCTTTCTCTTCAGTTTCTCTTCAGTTGATCCTCCCTGTGTGGCGGTGTCCTTGGTTTTCCTTCAGAAACTGTCTCAGTAAAGGTTCTTTACCCTAAGGCATACATATGTGATCAATGACTCTTAGTTCCAAGGAAAAAAGTTCTTTAATGGAAAGAAAGCTCTGAGGCCATCTCCCCGAACGTCCCCATTTTACAGTTGAGTAGTTTGAGGCTTGGGAATCTCAAGCCTGAAAGGCCATGTATAGTGATTCCAACCACAGATCCTTGAGGCAGACTGGCTGACTTGGAATCCTGGCTTGTCTGTTTTCTGATTATGATATTGACCATAACTGGAAAAGCTCTCAACTGCCTCATCTGTGAACTTCATAGGATTATTGTGAGGTTGAATGAGTTAATACCTGCAAAGCATTTGCAGTAGTACTTGGCATACAGTAAGAACCATAAAAGTGTTAGAAATTAATACTATTATTATTTGCACTTCACTGAGCTCCATGGTGGAATTTGAAGTAACAGTTTGGCAGAATAGGAATCAGATGATTTTCTGAGGAAGGGGATAGAAGGGGTAGGAGTTTGGGGAGCTGACTCTAGGCATTGCCCCTCTCCCTGGCCACAGGCAGAGTCTCCCATTGTACCAACATGGCCTTGGGGCCTGCAGGACCCACCGGTGGGCACCTACCCCTCCCAGCTGTGCAGCCATCTGTTCAAGGATCGCAGGCCCAGGCTTGCTCCAGAGAGCCCATTGCTTCAGTAACTCAGGGAGATTCATAGTTTCCCGTGGTGACATTCCCCAATTCTGGGGGACTTGTCTACTACAACCGGTGAACAGCTTCTGGCATGGGCATGCTCGCCCTTACCCAAAGTGCTCTGGACTGCAGGCTGAGAACACTCTCTGCTTTAAGGGACACAGAGATATGTCTTCCTCCGTTACCTCTGTACAGCGCGATGCATTTTGCAAGTTGTCTATTTCCATTGTCATTGAATTCTTACAAAACCCTGTGAAGTAAGTGCTATTTTTAGTCAAATTTTATAGTCAAATTTTATAAAGGAGGAAGCTGGAAGAGGCTAGAGGACTTGCCTCCACAGAGCTGGTGATGAGGAGATACAAGCATCTGATGTTGCTTGCCTATGCCTGCGACTCCTAAGTTACCATGGTGCTAACAGTTTCCTAGAAAAACCCAATTCTTCCACAACTATATGCTGCTGCATGTTCTACTTCTCTATTTAGGAAGGTCTTAATCCTTATTTTTAAAGAAAATTAAATTTTACTTTGTCAAATTAATATATGTACATATTTTAAGACTTAAAATTATACTTCTAATTAAAATCATATTTTAAAATATGGCAAGCCAGGCTCAGTGGCTCAGCCTGTAATCCCGCGCTTTGGGAGGCTGAGGTGAGTGGATTGCTTGATCCCGCGGGTTCGAGCCCCACCTGGGCAACTTGGCGAGACTCATCTCTACAATAAATCAAAAAAATTAGCCAGCCGTGGTAGCACACGCCTGTAGTTCCAGCTACTTGGAAGGCTGAGGCGGAAGGATCGCTGGAACCCAGCAGGTCAAGGCTGCAGTGGCCGGGAGCAGCCACTGCACTCCAGTCTGGGTAACAAAGTGAGACTCCAACTCAAAAAAATAAAAATAAATAAAATAAATAAAATACAACAGTTTATTCCTCCCAATTTTTCTTCACAGAAGCCAGTGTCTTCAGCTTTTACCTGTTTCTTCTGGCATGTATGCATTTCCAAAATCCTGAGTATTATGTGAATATTTCTGAGTCTTCAACTTTAGATGTTCTCTATTGTTGTCCTGTTATGGTAGATAAAGAATTGACTCTTTTATACCATCATTTTCTGTTTCCCTAAACTTATCTTTTCCCTATAGTTAGATCATAATTTTTGTCTAAATCAAATGAATGTTTACTATTTAACTTACTATGCTTATACAATATTATTCATAACTGAAAATTGTTGTATACTATGATAATATTCCTTCTGTTGTTCCTCAGGTTAGTACTTTCCTTAGTTTTTCATTTTAGTTTTTTAGTGTCCCTTGCTAATTTTTCTTAGACTTTCTAATAGCCTCCTACTAAAGTATTCCACGAGGTCAATGCTTGTCAGTTACTTTCCTTGGAGACGTCCCTTTTGGAGATATCTACTCTTTCTTGATCTGAACTGGGGGCCTTTTAGGCCTGACACACAGCTGTTATCCTGGGGTCTTCACTTTGCCTTTCTCTGGTGTTTCCTTTAGCTTCCTGAATCTCATGTCTTCCTCTTCTTGGTTTGTTCCCCAGCTTTATTGAAGTTCTGCCTCCAGTAGTTTTATCGGGTCCTGAAGATGGTACAATAGCAGAAGGCAAGCTCTGGACCTTTGAGTCATTCAGCTCAATATGCCTTAGTTTCTTTCCGTGTCTGGTACACAGCTGTCACCCTAGGATTTTTCTTCCTGTCATTCTGTAGATTCCCTTTACCTCTCTCCTATCATGGATTTCCTGCTTTTTTGTATTCTACATTTTTCTCTTTCTTGATTTACATTCTTATTGTTTTGGTAGTCTCTTGGAAAGAGTATACAGGAAGTAGATGTTGAACTCTTTGTGTGTGAAAATGTCTTTTTTTCTATTTTACTTTTGATGGAGAGTTTGGCTAGGTATAGAATTATACATTGAAAATAATTTTCCTTCAGAATTTTAAATTGTCTTCTTGCTTCCAGTGTTGCTGTTCAGAATGAGAAGACAGTCTGATCCTAATTGCTGCATGTGACTGGCTTTTCTCTTTGGAAGCTTTTAAGAGTGTTCTGATATTTCATAATGATGTATTTTGATATAGGTCTCTTCATTCTGGGACATGCTTAGAGGCTTTCAGTTGGAAATTGAGAGTTTTTATTTAGTTCTTTATTTGGGATTATTTTGGAGTTGATTTTATCACCCTGTTTTCTCTGTTCTCACTTTATGAACTATTGTTGGATATCTGTTCCCCTGGACTTGTTCTCTTATTTTCTTGTCTTTTCTTCTCTTTCATCTATTTGTCTTTTGCTTTACTTTCTGGGAGATTTCCTCAGTTTTGTCTTTCAACTCTTCTATGGAATGTTTAAATTCAAAGAGCTGTTTTTGTCATTTTCTACAGCATCCTGCTCTTTTTATGAATCTTCTCTTGGCTCTCTAAGACTATCACTAATGATAGTTTTCTAAAAGTTTCCTTCTCCTTGCATAGTTTTTCTTCTGATTTGCTTGCTTTTTGTTTGTTTATTTGTTTAACTTTATTTTGTCCTTAATCTATTACAGGCTTTTCTCAGATATCTAAAAATCTTTGGCTGTCAGATAATGATTAAGAGTAGGAGACTGAAAAGCTGATTGGAAGTTCTGAGCAAGTAGGAGGGGGTCTAAAAACTTGGATCTTCACTGCAGGGTGGCCTGGGTAGCCACTGTTGGGAACTGCCAAGTAAGTGTCTTTAGTTTCTTCCCCTTGGACTAGCTAGATTCCCTAGTGAAATGTTTTCTGGGAGTTATGCATAGAGCATTGGGTGGGTTCTCAATATATAAGGCATTTATTTAAAAATATATGGTTGTTTTATTTTTCTGTTTTCCATAGGGTAGTCATGCCCTCAGCTATGCTGGCTTACCCTTGGGGCAAAGTTTTACATGTCTGGATAATAAGCCTCACCTTTGGCTGTGGTGGGGAAGGAGCAGTCACCCAGTTGTATGGAGTGGGTGAAGGGGTCTAGAGATCTGTTTCTTTCTTTTTTGTTTTTTTTTTGAGTTGGAGTCTCACTCTGTCACCCTGGCTAGAGTGCAGTGGCATGCTCATGGCCACCACAGCCTCAACCTGCTGGGCTCAGGCGATCCTTCTGCCTCACCCTTCCAAGTAACTGGAACCACAGGCATGCACTACCATGCCCAGCTATTTTTTTGATTTATTGTAGAGACGAGATCTCACCAAGTTGCTCGGGCTGGTCTCGAACCCCTGGGCTCAGGCAATCCTCTCGTCTTGGCCTCTCAAAGTTAGGATTATAGGCTTGAGACACTGTGCCTGGCAAGATCTGTTTCTTAAGCACCTTTTAACCTTTCCTCCCTCCTCTTTACCCTCAGTTCCAGCGGTACCTGGTTACCAGTTCTTATGCCCTTTGGGGATTTTCTGGTGTTAAAGAGTAGTTCTATTTTCCCCACTGCAAGCTTATATGGTTTAGCTGTCTTGGGTCTCAGTCAGTTTCCACTTGTCCACCTGCTTTTCAGCTTTCAACATTTTGTTGCTCCTGTTGCTCTCTGCCTATTCTCCCCATCCTTGTGGTTTTATATATTTTGACTTAAAATCTCTTTAGTGTAGTTTTAGTGGATTTGGGAGAGGATGGGAAAATGGATGGCATGTTCATTCTTTTTACCAAGAAGCCTACTCTTTCTTTGCCTGGAAAATTCATTCTCACCTTTCCAGGCCCAGTGCAAAGGGCTTACCCTCTGGGAGGTCATCACCAGCATTTCCAGGAAAGCTCTTGCTCCATTCTCCACAGCATAGTCTCTTTGTTTACACATCTCCCTCTCAAGCAAGACCATGACATCTGTAAGGACAGAGCACACACCTGATGTATCGTGCCTCTCAAGAACTGACACAAAAAAAGTGTTGGGCACATATTTGCCTGATGACCACAGTGAGCCCTGACTGTGCTAATGATAAAATGTGTCTTGCCCACTTTCCACATTGCCTGTTCATGTAGGCTGCAGCTTTGGGGCCTTGGTCACAGCAGCTGCTGTGGGGACCTGGGACCACTTGATAGGTATGGGTGTCAGAGATAGCTCTCCCTTCTCTCCTTCTTTCCTTCTGTCCTTTGCAGCCATGGGCTACGGGGAGATGCCCAGCATGAGTCTGGCTTTTAGAATCATGAGCTATTTTATTGAAGTATCCCAGTGTCATCATGGTAGTAAGCTTTTCCCTGTTTCAAGTTCAACTCAAAGAAGCAACTTTAACACCACCTCTCATGTAAAGATCTACAACATGGCCAACTGAGTCTGTAGAATTTCCAGGGTTCTGGCTGTCTCTGATATCCATACCTGAGTCCATTATTGTACCTTCCCCTCTCCTCTACTTCTTCCTCACATACATCCAAAATCTCAGGTTACCTGATTTTTATGTAGCGAATTAGAAAACAAGTCTCTATGATAACCACAGTACACCATCAATAAGCCTTTTTCAATTAGCAAGGATAAAATGTAGACTGTAGGAGAGGAGAAAGGGGGAAGAAAAGGGGTGGTGCAGAAGGCTCTGGGAACTAAAGAAACAGGGTCTTGACCAGGTGTGCTGGCTCACGCCTGTAATCCCAGCACCTTAGGAGGCTGAGGTGAGAAAATTACTTGAGCCCAGGAGTTCAAGACCAGCCTGGGCAACATAGGGAGACCTCGTCTCTACAAAAAAGGCTCAAAATATTAGCTGGGCATGGTGATGTGCACCTGTAGTTCCAGCTACTTAAGAGGCTGATTGGAGAGGATCATCTGAGCCCAGCAGGTGGAGGTTATGGTAAGCCATGATCATGCCACTGCACTCCAGCCTGGGCAACAGAGTGAGACCCTCAAAAAAAAAAAAGAAAAGAAAAGAAAAAGAAATTGCTTGTCCCCAATCTGGAGAAGTGGATGATGGATGACTCTCTGACTGAGACCGACCTTCATGTGAGACTGCTGTTCTGCTCCTGGCTTGTCTCTGTAGAGACAGCATGACCACCAACCTCACTACCAACAGCGTTTCCTGCCATAGTTGATGTCTCTCTGGTGGTCAGAACCTAGTCCAGGTGAGAGAGAGTCATCTGTGCCAGTACCCCTGCTGGCTGACCTGTGAGGGAAGTGTTTAGGGGCTTAGAGAAGGGAGTAAGGCCTGGGGGTTCTTCCCACTCAGAGTAGGTAGTGGGCCTTGGCTGGGCCTTCTGGTTCCTGTCCTCCCCAGAGTTCCTCTGGCCAGAGTGCTGCTGTCTTCCTTAAAGCTGCCTGTCTCTGTCCAGCATGATGGCTTCTCTCCTCTACTTGCTTCAACTCTGTTGTAGATTTTCTATTGGCTTTCTGTGTGTGTGTGTGTGTGTGTGTGTGTGTGTGTTGGGGTAGGAGAAGGAAGCAGCAGCAGCAGGCAGTGTGGGCAAAGGAACTGTTGAACATTTAGACAGGATCATGTTCCTGAAATCATTTTTTTTAAGATAAATAAGTTTAACATAATGACTCCTGGTAACAAAAACTCATATATTTGTCCCAGAATCCCCAGGGGAAAGAACGCTGGAAAAAGAAAAAGAAACCTGGGGCTTTGTCATGTGCCAGCTGTGTGACCATGAGTACTTACTTAGCTTCTCTGAGCCTCATCTTCCTCTTATTAAAATAAAGATTAAAACATCTGCCTGTTTTATAGAAGAGAGGGATTTGTATTTTGGCTCTTCTATTTACTAGCTGGATAGCTCTGGACAGGAGCCTTAATTTCATGAGCCTGGGTTTCCTCTTCCTTAAGTTGGAGATTAGTAATAGTACATTCCTCATAGGATCTTTTGCAAGGATTAGATGAGATAATGCATGAAAAATATTCAGTTCAGTATCTGGTACAGAGTAAGTCTTCATTAATGTCAGCAGTTGTTTGCATAGGGTTGTTCTGAGGGTCAGATGAGATTCTATATGTGAAAGTTCTTTGAAAACTCTGAATTTTCATTCATTGTTCTTCTTCTGAATCTGAGCTTCTGCAGCCTGGGAGTAGTTGGGACGAGGCTGCAGGTCCTTGGGTCAAGCCTACTGACTGTGAAACAGGTCACAGGGTGTGAAGCGGCAGAGGGAAGGCCACAGGCCCAAGTACTGCTGTGGGCTCTCCTGGCCAGGGCTGCATTGTGTGTGTGCACACCTGCCTGTGGACACAGGCACATGGGTGTGCACATACGTGCAGCTGGGAGGGAAGGACCCAGGCCCTCCTGCTTTTATGCATTTTAGAATACAGGTCACACTATTCAGGGGACGAGGCAATGTGTTCTCCCAAATAAGTTTGCTTCCAAGCCCCATTGTTGCTATGAAACCCTAAGTTGTGAGGTTGGCTCCCCTGTGTGTAAGGCACCAGAGGGTGGCATGGAGGCTGAGGCCCTAGCTCTGGGCTGTGGGGTCCATTTAATATCTCCCTTCTTGTCCCAACCCTCCCTCTCGCCCTAGCCTGATTGGACTCAGATGGCCATGGGGCAGGGAGGCTCTGAGCCGGACCTTTACAGGGGTGAGGTCATCCCACGGGATAGTGAGGACACCTGTGCTGGCCCTGGCCATGCACAGTGATGTAACCAGGGGCTTTAGCTCACAGTGGAAACATGGGGCTTGCTTTACAGCCAGGGCTGCCCAGAGTTTGTTCCTGGCTGACTTAGCCACAGCTTCGCCTCCCTTGCTCCTGGCTTCTGAACCTGGTTGCCCAGCGTGCCCTTTGCTCCTCACCCTCACGCCCTGAGGTAGCCGTTCCTTTGCCAGATGTGCCCTTCTCATCCATGTCTTGTTTGCTCACTCATTCCCCAGCTCACTCATTTTCTCACTCACTCATCTGGCAGGGTTTTATTAAGGAATTACCATGTGCCCTGCACGTTCTTAGCTGGGGGATATAGCAGTGGGTGGGATATAGTTCCTGCCTACGTGGGACCCTAGTCCAGTGGAGACACTGACAAAGGAACAGCCAGTGGCTGTGTTGTGATGAGTGCTGTGAAGGGGAAGGTTATGATGTTCGAGCCAAGGACAAGAAAGGAGGTCGGAAGTACTGACCCCACTTGTCCTGAAGTCTTGCCCACCTGTCAAGTCTAGTTCAGATGCCACTCACTCCAAAAGCCTTTTCTGATTCCCCACCAGAGGTGATTGCTCCTGTCTCTGCAACCCCAAGCACTTGGTGCATTGCTTCATTTATTCATCTATAAATACTTAATGAGTGTTGATTCCATACCAGGCACTATTCTAGGAACTAGGGACACAGCAGTGAATAATACACATAAGTAAGTCCCTGCTGTCATGGAGCTGATATTTGTCATGGAAAGGATGGACATAAGCCATCAAACTCATAAGCGTGTAGTATGTCAGGTAGCAATGTGTTCTGTGAAGACAAATAAACATAGTAAGAAGGATAAGAAGCGCCTGGGAGAGAGCATTATTGTTTTACACAGGTTGGTAGAGAAGGCTTCTCTGTGGAGGTAACGTGAACAGACTGCAGGAAGTGAGGTGTGATGCTCTCGTGGGCATGAGAGGATGAGCCGTGTGGGAGACTTGACTGGGGTGCAGTAAGGGGAGGCCAGTGCAGTCACAGGGTTCAGGAGACCTGAGTGAAAGTGGAGCTATTGGGGTGTTTCGAGCAAAGGAGCTCCGTGCCCTGACTTTGTGGTAAAAGGCTCACTCTGTCTCTTATGCTGAGAATAGGCTGAAGAGAGGCCAGGATGGAAGCAGTGAGATCAGAGAGGAGGCTCTTGCAGTCTTGGAGCTGTGAGGTGATGGTGATGGGGACTGGCTGGTGGTGGGGAATGGCAAAAGGCGCTTAGATTCTGGACAGGTTCTGAAGGGAGGGCCTGTAGGACTGCCTGGTGCAGTTGATGCAAGACCAAGAAAGCAATACAGCGTTGCCTCTGGGGAGGGGCCTTAGCCAAGTCAGAAGGATGAAGTGGCCATTTACTGAGATGTATAGGAATTGATTTGGAGACGGAAAAAAGGAGTTTGGCCTAGGACCTGGTAAGTCAGTACCTCTTCAGCCTTCAAGTGGAGATGCCAGTTATGTAGTCAGAAATAGCTGGGTGCTCAGGAGAGATGTCTGCACTGGAGACAGGAATTTGGGAGTCATGAGCATACAGATATTTGAAAGCCACAGGACAGGAATAGATCCCTGAAGTTGTGAGTGTGGAGGGAGAATGGAAAGTGATTCTGAGGCCTGAGCCCTGGGGCACGTCTAGATGGTGAGGGAGAACTGGTGGAAGGGTTAGGAAAAGTGACCAGTGAAGTGGGAGAGCCAGAAAGAGTGGTGTTCTAGGAGCAAGCGCAATGGAGATGTCAGGAAGTAGGGTCCACCATGCTGTGGATCGACTGTGTAGATGAGGCATAGGAACCGGTTATTGCATTTGACAAAGCGCAAGCCATGGGCAATCTTGACAAGAGCAGTTCTGCTGCAGTAGTGGAAACAAAAGCCTGCTGGGAGGAGGGAAGGTGGAGACAGCGAGTACAGACAGCTGTTTCGAATAGTTTTTCTGTGAAGGAGGAAGCAGAGAAATGGAAGCAGGAGCTAGAGGAGGATGTGGGAGTCAAAGGAAGTTCTTTCTGGAGAAGAGATAGAGTACAGCAAGCGTGTATGCTTAGGGGAATGATCTAACAGAGAGGAAAAGTTTGATGACATGGGAGAGAGCAGGAGTAATTGTTGGAGAGATGTCCATGGTTAAGCAAGAAGAGATGGGATCCAGTGAGGGGCTGCTTGAGAAAGGGGTGTGGTTTATCCGTAGATAGTTGGGAAGGCAGAGCATATGTGCAGCGCTGGGTGCACTGCCACCTTGTGTGGGCACATCTACTGTACAGTAAGTTCCCTGAGAGCAGAGAGCCTGTCTAACATGCTTCTGTGTCCTCATAACCCTAGTTTGTTGAGGGTGCCTTTGATTTCTAACAAGTAATATAGATCAGTTGGAGTCAGCACAAGAAATAAAGCAGAGTTCCTTGCTAAGGATGGAGGGGCTTCTTGTGGAGTTGACAAGAGGAATGAAGCTCTGACCAGGAACAGGATAGTATATGGAAGTATCTTGGGACTTTCTCTGTTTCCCACCTCCTATTCTATCCTGAACATCAACTTCATTTTTCCGTCTTACTGTAGACAAGTTCTGTCTGATTCTCAGTCCATGACTGTCATACCCCTTCAAAGTTAAATTTTCAGACACAATGGTAGACTGTCTCTAGGTTCTAATTCCTAAAACCTAGGTCAAAGAATGGAGAATGGATTGGATTACCTAATTTGGTATCCATTACTGAACCAATCAGCCATGGCCAGGGAGGCAAGGGACGTGTGACTGTAACAGTTGGAAACTCTTCCTTGTGAGTAGACTGAAAGTCCGCAGAGAATAGAGGTTGGGAAGGTACCTCAATCAATCTCACTATGGTGATTGGGCGAGTAGGCAGTTGTGAATGGGTGGGTAGATGGATCATGGGTGAATGAATGAATGGATGGATGGATGGGTATTTTAGTGGTGTTGTCAAATGATACTAACAGCACAGAACCCTGGAATGAAAGGAGGGGCACTCTTGGCAGTGGTACTGGTGAGTTGGGTGTGAAGATAGAGCTCTTACAGTTAAGCATGTTGCATGGGCCCCTGCAGAAGAGAGCTTATTCCTACTAGCCAAGGATTTCTGGAAACTCCTTGCTTCCTTTCCTCCTAGGAAGTGAGGAAGTTTCTCCTCTGTATTTTCCTCCCAGCTGCTGAAGGGGAATCATTTTCAGCCTTGACAGGGACTGGTTTCTAAAAACAAGCCAAGTCCTACAGTGGCCCTGTCCTTCCAGCAAGCCTGGGGCAGACGGTACTGTCCAGTTTTTTCAGGTGGTCTGGAGAAGCCATGGCCTCTTGTTCTTTTCTCCCACTATTTTGGAACTGGCCTTCCTGCAACCCAATCTCCTGCTTCCTTCTCAGGATACCCGGAGCCAGAGGTGACCTGGTATAAGGATGACACAGAGCTGGACCGCTACTGTGGCTTGCCAAAATATGAAATCATTCATCAGGGCAACCGCCACACACTGCAACTGTACAGGTGAGGGAGAGAGGCCTGTTCTGCACTCTCTGCCCTCCCCAGGGCCCTCCAAAAATGGACTTGACTAGATGGGGATGCCCAGGCACCATCTGGGGATGGGGGTGGAGTTGAATCTCCTGGGAAGCTGTGTCTGCCTGCCAGCATCTGGGATCTCCAAAGGCCAAGGTGGGAGCATTTCTGACTGTCAGAGAGCTAAGTGCAACCAGAAGAGGTCCTGACCCACAGAAACATTTTCCATGAGGTCAGCGGCCAAAAAAAGAAACTCTGTCATCATTACTTCACAAGGGGGTGTGTTGGTCACCTGTTTCTGAAGGGAGCTCTCCTGGGCCCCAAGTCTAATCCCTCTTGGGACAGCATGGCTTTGGTCAGCTGCCACCCTTTTGCCAGCCTCAGTTTCCTCAACTGTAAAGAAGGGTGTTGTATGTGGTGACATCTGAGGTGGGGGTGACACTCGGCAGGACTGCAGTGGGGAGGGGGAAGCATGCTCAACCCTGAAAGGCTCTGGCTCTGGGGAATGGGGGGCTGTCACCTCCCAGGAGGATCAGAGGTGCCATCTCATGCTCCTCCCTCTAGGTGTAGAGAAGAAGATGCTGCCATCTACCAGGCCTCTGCCCAGAACTCCAAGGGTATTGTGTCCTGCTCGGGGGTCCTGGAGGTGGGCACCATGACTGAGTACAAGATCCACCAGCGCTGGTTTGCCAAGTTGAAGCGCAAGGCTGCAGCAAAGCTTCGTGAGATCGAGCAGAGCTGGAAGCATGAGAAGGCAGTGGGGGAGGGCGACACCCTGCGCAAGCTCAGCCCTGACCGCTTCCAGCGAAAGCGGCGACTGAGTGGGGCCGAAGTCCCTGTCCCCTCGGCTCCTTTCAGGGAGGCTGAGGGAGGGACCCCAGTACCTTGGCAGGAAGGAGAGACTGAGTCTGCCCAGCACTCAGGTTTGGGCGTGATCAACAGTTTTGCTCCTGGAGAAGTGACCACCAATGGGGAGGCTGCCCCTGAGAATGGGGAGGACGGAGAGCATGACTTGCTGACATACATCTGTGATGCCATGGAGCTGGGGCCTCAGAGAACCTCCAAAAAGGAGTCTGGGGCCAAGAAGAAAAAGAAAGATGAGGAATCTAAGCAAGGCCTATGGAAGCCAGAGTTAGAGAAGGCAGCCCGAAGCCAACGTTCATCAGACAAGCCTGACGCCCGTGGGACACAGGGGCCCAAGGGCATGGAGCAGGTTCAGCCCCAGCCCAGAGGCAGGGCTGCACGGGGGCCGGGACCCTCCGGAACAGATCGTACTAGGAAGCCAGCCTCTGCTATGGGCACTGAAGACGAGGCCCAGGACGCCCCTGCCCCTAGCCCAGGCCCTGGCCCACACCAGGAAGTGTACTTCTCCTTGAAGGCCATGTATATGGAGAGCACCCAGGCAGTCAGGCCTCAGGGAGAAGAGGGGTCCCAGCCCCCAAGTGTCAGGGCACCTAGAGAGACTCCCTCAGAGAAAGTACCAGTCGAGACTGGAAGTGAGGGGGTACCTCCTGCTCCTGGTCAGCCCACACCCTCCTCGGCCCCCCAGCCAACTAGGCCTTTTAACAGGAAGAGATTTGCCCCTCCAAAACCCAAAGGGGAGTCCACTACCGACAGCAAGCCCGTTTCTTCCCTGAGTCAAGCTCCAGAACGTGGGACCCAGAGTTTAGAGAAGGCTCCATCTCAGGCTTCTGCCCAGGTGCCGACACCCCCTGCCCGGCGAAAGCACAGTACCCGGGACAGCCCCTTGCAGGGGCGAGCAGGCCACAGGACTCCAGGAGAGGTAAGTGTGGGTGTTGGGGACCTGGAGGCTGCTCTGGGAAGCTGACCTCATGGAAACTCTTGCTGCAACAGCTCGGCAGCCAGTGAGCAGTGGGCTATTTATAGAAGGGCCTGGGGAGGGGATGGAGTGCCAGGATCTGGGGACCACAGGCATGGCCTCTCACCCCAGCCAATCTCAGATGCCAGGCATCTGACTGCCACAGCCTGACCGTGACCCTCTCTTCTGAGAGCGTGGGAGTTCGCAGCCAAGGGGACTGTGCCCAGAGGGAGGTAGAAGAAGATAATGTTCTCTGGGGCAGGAAGGGGGCCAGTGGAGAGTTTTCCATGGGCTATGTGAAGCAACAGTGATTCATGGGGAGACTGAGGGGCAGGAGTGTGCTGTAGTGTGCAGTGGGTCTCAACTTGGCTGCTTGTTAGATTTTTTTTGTACTGAATATCCAGGAAATGCTGGTTAAATCTGGGCTTATCTAAGGTTTTAGAGTCAGGTATACCTATATGCAAATCTGACTAATCTTAATATGGTGTGTTCTAGGACAAGTTATAAAATTGGAATACTACTACTACTCCTACTTCCTAATTCACAGGAATTGGGTACTCAGCACAGGGTCAAGTGCCGATTAAGAACCAAATAATAGCCGGGTGTGGTAGCGCGCACCTGTAGTTCCAGCTATTTGGGAGGCTGAGGCGGAAGGCTCGCTGGTGCCCAGCAGGTCAATGCTGGGTTGGCCATGAGTGTGCCACTGCACTCCAGCCTGGGTGACAGAGTGAGACTCCAACAACAACAACAAAAGAATCAAATAAATGGCAATTGGTATACGATATTACTATGGTGGGAGACAGAGGCAAGTTGTTTTACTTGGGAACAGGAGTGCCACCATTTTGGGGGGAGCAGGTAGTCAACAGAAAAAAGATAATGGGTAACAGAGTATCCACTTGTCATAGAAGGAGACAGATGGGTGCTTGAGGAGCAGGATTGAAAGGACTGACAGCAAGGAAGCAGTTTTTTTCTTTTGGTTATTGCTTCATGCTTCAGGGACAGAGGGAGGGCTGCATTTCACAGAGGTTTAGGGAGACATTGTTTTATAGTAGGACAGAAAGAAGACAGTATTTCTTTTGTATGGCAGAAGGGAAAAGTGTTTTAAGAGTGGAAGTCCAGTTGCGGTGGCTCATTCCTATAATCCCAGCACTTTGGAAGGTCGAGGCGAGAGGATTGCCTGAACCTATGGGTTTGAGTCCAGCCTGAGTAACATGGTGAGACCTTGTCTCTACAATAAATAAAAAAATTAGGTGGACTTGGTAGCAAGTGCCTGTAGTTCCAGTTACTTGGAAGTTTGAGGCGGAAGGATCACCTGAGCCCAGCAAGTTGAGGCTGCGATAGCTGTGAGCGTGCCACTGCAGTCCAGCCTGGGCAACAGAGTGAAACTCTGACTCAAAAAAAAAAAAAGAGTGGGAGTGGGGTGGTTAAAATAGATGGAACATACCTATATATAAGAAATTAATGATTGTTTATCTGAAATTCCAATTCTCTATTTCTTTTTCCTAAATCGGGTAGCCCTACACGGGTACAGCCTCTGGTTTTGGTGGGAACTTATATGAGACTGTTTCTCGGGGTGGAGGAAACAGGAGTCATGGGTCTGGGAATGGAGGCTTCATGGGGGAGCAGGAGGGAAAGCAGTGTTTCACAGGGTGAGGGCAGAGGACAGATGGTTTCTTGGAACAGTGAAAGGAAATGCATGAGGGACAAGCTGATACAGCACCTAGTGGAGGGCGAAGGAAAAGGGAAGCTTTGTGGAGAATCGAGAGGGGCTTTCCCATGGCAAGAATTTTCAGGGGGAGAGGGGCATTTTCAAGGTGACCACGGGGAATGGGGGAATGGTTTAATTTCAGTGGGTGCTGAGGTCAGACTGTAGGAACAGTAGTTCAGAGGGCTTGGAGCGGAACAAATCTCAAGGACCCCAAAACAGCCTTTCTGAAATCTGTTCATGACCCTTGCTCCCTTCGTGCTTAGTCTCAGGTGATTTCAGCCACTAGTGCGGTAAGTTCACAGTGGCCCAGGGAAAGCTTGGCAGGGTTGCCCCATGTGCCTGACAGTCCACAGGCTGAACAGCAAGGCCTTTCAGAAGAGATGGCCCATGTAGGTCCCTAGGGAGCTCATTTAGGAATTGATCAGGCTGTCTGCCAAGCCTGTGTGTGGATCTGGCTTCACCATCTACAGGGGTGGGGAACCCCACACCAGGATGGCAGCATCCTCCTGCCTGAGCCAGATGGGGACGTGCTAGCCTCTTTTTCCTTGCCTCCTAAGGGTCGGGGAAGGGCTCAGGCAGTGCACATACCTGGGCGGTGGGTCTGCTGCTCCTAACAAAAACCTTGTGTGGTTTTTATTTTATTTTTTTAGACTTAAAAAAACTGTGAAATAGATCGCGCATGTAAAAAATGTGTTTTTTAACATCTATGTATATTTTTAAGCTGTTGCTTTTACTTTTTAGTGGTTAGAGTGTTTTTTTCATGTTATTATTCTTTTTTTTTTTAATCCACCCATCTGCACACTGATGTGTGCACTGATATTCTTATCCTATCAAATATTTTTGGGGAAAAGGTTTTTCTTTTTTTTTCTGAGTATAAAACAAATGGTCATAGTAGAAAATATAAGGAAAATTCTAAAGATGCAAAGTTCACCTGTAAACTACCATCCAGAGATAACCGTCACCCAAGAGATGATGGGACATCTTGGTGTGTCTGCCAGTCTTTTTTATGTGTATATATCGTTGTCTATTTTATTTTATTTTATTATTATTTTTTTTGAGTTGGAGTCTCACTCTGTCGCCCAGACTGGAGTGCAATGGCCGCTGCCGGCCACCGCAGCCTCGACCTGCTGGGCTCCGGCGATCCTTCCGCCTCAGCCTTCCAAGTAGCCGGAATTACAGGCATGCGCTACCACGCCCGGCTGATTTTATTTTATTTTATTTTATTTTTATTGTAGAGATGAGGTCTCGCTGCCCAGGCGGGTCTCGAATTCGCGGGCTCAGGCAATCCACTCACCTCAGCCTCCCAAGGCGTGGGATTACAGGCTGAGCCACCGAGCCCGGCTTCGTTGTCTATTTTCTTTTAAATTTGAATTAGCATTCTTACTCCGATTCAGTTTTATATCCTACTTTCTTTACTTCTCATTATTTCATGAGCATTTCCTCATGGTTTCTAAAAATTCTTTGCAAAAACTTCATTTTTGATGGCTGTATAAGATGCATATTTTAACCATTTCTTCCATAGTGCTTATGCTTCCTTCTCTATTCTAAACTTAAATATTAATCTATATTTTTGCTGAATTTTGTGTTTAAATTCTTTTATTTGACTTTAAAATTAGTCTGACATTTATTTGAGTATATAATATAGCATCAATCTCTGGTTTGATTTTTGACTAATAAATAGGTAGATAGTTTTTCTCAATATCATTTGTAGAATATTCAACCCTTATCTATTATTTTGTGATTGTTTTCTTTTTATACTAATTCCTAGACACACTAGAGCCTATTTTAGTTCCTACATATACATCTATCATAATCCATTAATCTATTTGTTGATTCTTACAACAAGATAATCTTGTTTTAATTTTTATAGATTTTCTGGTAGGGCAAGTTATTTTCTTATACTACTTTACAATTTTTCCTTAACTGTTATCTATTATGTATTCCTCTAGGAAGACTTTAGAATCATTGTTTGAAATTCTCCAAACTCCCAGATACCATTGTATTTTAGTTTATGGTTTTATGTTCACTATTTTTTCAAACGACATTTTAAAAAAAGTGATGAATTATTTTTAATAAGATTGGAAAGCCTGTTAAATCCTTTCATGGATAACTAAAGACGTATTTACATTTTAAATAGGCTTTTAGTAAAACTTGCTAGATATATAGTTTAAATAGCTTTATTGAGGTATAACTTATATGCCATGAAGTTCATCTATTTTAATTCAGTGTATGTCATTCAGAGTTGTGCAACCGTCATCACAATCCAGTTTTAGAACATTTTGATCACCCCAGAAAGATCCCTATTTCCTTTTGCAGTCATTTCCTGTTTCCACCCCTAGACCCAGACAGCCACTAATCTGTTTTCTGTTTCTATAATATTGGTATTTTTATTGGAATTACATTAAGCATAAGAATTAATTTTGAACCAGACATGGTTGCTCACACCTGTAACCCCAGCATTTTGGGAGGCTGAGGCAGGAGGATCTCTTGAGCCCAGGAGCTCAAGGCTGTGGTGAGCCATGATTGTGCCACTGCACTCTAGGCTGGGTGACAGAGTGAGATTTTGTCTCAACAACAACAAAAAATTAATTTGGAAAAACCAATACCTTGATATTGATATGTTTAGCTTTCTCATTTGGGAGCATGATTTTATTTCCATTATTCAAGTCTTTCTTATTTGTTGTTTAGGTTTTGTTGTTTTCTTCATAAGGGTCAAGTCTGTCTCTTTAATTAGAGTTAGTTACTTAAGGATCTCTGCTTCTCTGATATGATGCCAGTACTCCCTTACTCTGTCTTGAATAAAGGGTATCTTTGGAAGATCAAGTTAGGCTTCTGTCTCAGGAATGGATGAGGAACAGATGCTAGACCTGAGGCTTCTTGGGTTGTTAATGTCCAGAGATTTTCTCCTCAGGCCAGTCGTGTTGTTCAGATAGCGCTTTCCTTGGGCTGAAGGTAGTTGGTAAGTGGAAGCTGGCCTTCAATACCCTCGAAGACTGATTTTCAGTGCTCTAACCTGAGATCTTTTCTGAGACTACCTTAGATCTCTGGACCTGAGGTACTGGAGTGTAGGGGCATGATAGAATGCCCCATCTGCCTAAATCCTGGGAGAGTACAGTGTAGGCATGGGAGAGTTCTGCTGAATGCTTGGAAACTTAAGACTGTCTTCTCTTGAGGATCCCTGTAAGTCCTGATCATCCCAAGATACAGGAACTCCCCTCTCACAATAAGGGCTCTTTGATCCTCAGAGAGTAAATGAATATAAATATTTCCTGAGAGCTGTTGAACGGAGGGAGTCTTGAGGAGAGACATGGCTGTTTGTCTTGAGGAATTCTCTGCTGACAGAGAATTTACTAGACAGTCAATGGTAAAAGGATGTGGTGAATGGTAACTGCAGAGGGTTTCCAGAGAGGGAGAAGGGTTTGGTCTGGAGTCACCAGGGGAGGTGTCTAGGAAGAGGCTGGTTGGCAGCATGCATAGGATTTATTACTGGAACTTCCATATTAGAAAAAACACTGAATATAATTTTTAAAATAGAAAAGATAGTATTCCCAGATATAAATAAATTATACAGGTGAAAGAGAAGGAGAACATTCTGGGAGGGATGAGTAGTATGAAGCAAAGATAAGACAAAGGGCTAGATAGAGCATGCAAAGCCAGCCTGTCCTGATGTTAATGTCTAAATGCATTGAAAGCTTCTCC
Source organism: Carlito syrichta (assembly GCF_000164805.1). NCBI lineage: Eukaryota > Metazoa > Chordata > Mammalia > Primates > Tarsiidae > Carlito > Carlito syrichta. The sequence continues at coordinate 63,492 of NW_007249750.1, forward strand.
GCAAAAAAAAAAAAAAAAAAAAATAGGCCAGGCTCGGTGGCTCAGCCTGTAATCCCAGCACTTTGGGAGGCCGAGGTGAGTGGATTACCTGAGCCCGTGGGTTCAAGAACCACCT
>NW_007249750.1:63626-79720 GCF_000164805.1 Carlito syrichta
TAACAAATCAAAAAAATTAGCCGGGTGTGGTAGCACACGCCTGTAGTTCCAGCTACTTGGAAGGCTGAGGCGGAAGGATCGCCGGAGCCCAGCAGGTCGAGGCTGCAGTGGCTGGAAGCAGCCACTGCACTCCAGTCTGGGCGACAGAGTGAGACTCCAACTCAAAAAAAAAAAAGAAAGCTTCTCCGCACTTCCTTCTCTTGTGTTCTACTTTGGTTTGTTTAGCATCAGTTGCAACATTATCTAGGGCCAAGAGTGAGAGAGAAAAGGGAAAGAAGCAACATTATTGAATATCAGCTTCCAGTAGTGCCAGGTTAGATCATTCAGACAAACTACTACAAATTACTACTGAGGACAATTGGAAAAGCTGGAAAAATATAAGCATGTCTGTTTGAAGGCACTAGAGACCTAACAAAGGAAAGAATTCCTAGGCCAGGATCTGGAAAGAGATGGAAATCTAGAATGGTGGGCCCAGCATTTGGTATAGCTTCTGTCCTGGGGGATAGTTCCCATGCCAGAAGAAGAGAAGGAGAGACTGAGCAGTGTTTCAGGTAGACCCATGAGATTAAAAAGGCAAAAACTGGAGTCCATGGCCTCAAGAGTGGGAACCTTTATAAGCCCCTGGATTGGGGCCCTGAAGGTTTTTCACCCTAGGAGTAAGGGGAACCAGAAGTAAATTACTCTCACAGGTATTGAAGTGTTGATGAACTCTTAGTCATCTGGGTGACTAAGAAATATCTCAATCCCTGGAATTAGATTAAGGTGATTCCAAATACCTAGTGCCCCCAAGCACCTGGCAGAAGCAAAAAAAAAAAATGTGTCTCCAGGATAACAGTATCATCTTAAGCCTCAAATTATATAAATATACATATAAATATAATGTTTAACCCAAAATGAAGGTAAGTAGGCACACAAAGAGAAAAAAAAAAAAACATGAAAAAGAACTAGCAAGAACAACCGATCATAGAAATCAGCTCACAGGGTTCCAACTTTTGGAATTCTCAGCAATGAACTATACAACTAAAACTATTCTTTGTACACTGAATAAGATAAAAAGACAAGCTTTCACATTTCAGCAAAGACCTAGAACCTGTATAAAAAGTGGCAAATACTTGAAAATGAACCAACTGGAATTCCCAGACTAAAAAATATAGTAGTTAGTATTAAGTTACTTATGATGGTTACGGCAGTTTTAATTCTGGATAAAGATGGAGTAAATACACCCTATCCTATATCTCAATTAAACATTTAGGCAAAATGTGTGATACAGTTATTTGACAACTGTAGATAGTAGCTGATTGGAGAAGACCAGAACTCAAAGTACCACTGAACCAACAGTGTTTACCCTTTTTTTTTTTTTTTTTTCCTTCTTCTCATATTTCCTGGCCTGGTCTTAATGCAATCTGAAACCCAGAAATTAGCATCAACATGGATAGAGAGAACTCCAGAGGAAGCCCTCTAGATCAGGCTTGAGGAATGGGAAGACTGTTTCTTGGTAGTGACAGTGGTAGCAGCAGAAACCACAGGTGCCTAAAACTTTGAGGGAAGAAAATCTTTTCCTCCATTCAGAGGATCTGTGGTCCTAGGAGTGAGATAAACCCCGTTGCATTTTTTTTTTTTCTTCCCTACTGGGTCTCTTCTTTGGTCCACGGTCCTTGTATATGAAAGGGTGGCAGAGAGGGGTAAATGAAATCCTAACTATCTGGCCAGAGGACTGAAAAAGGGAGCCCTAAGAACCCAGAAAAATCCCTGGGAGATCATGGAGAACAAAACCTTAGGAAAATGACCTCTGAGAGTCATTAATGACCTCTGGGTTTATAAACTCTTTATAAGTTTCTGGGCTCATTCTCGATCTGTTCCTGCAGTGATCTGATTTCAAACAGTGTATCAAAAACTTTGAGAATGGAACAGACCCTTATCCAACTTCCAGACTGGCCACTGGGTGGCACACACCAAGAGCAGAACCAAATAGCACTGGAAAGGCTTTGAGATGGATCTGACATAGAAACTGCAACCTCAGAGAACTAGGTAGACTGCCTGCTAAGACAAAAATGTTAACATTCATAGGATTCAAACAAGAACCAGTGTCTCACAATATTCAAAATGTTCAAGATACAAGGTACAAAATTACTTGGCATAGGAGAAATCAAGAAAATCCCAACTTACATGAGACAGTCACAGAATGCCAATGCCAAAAAGACATAGATGTTAGAATTGTCTGACTTTAAAGCAGCTGCCATAAAAATGTGACAGGTAATGACGAAAACTCTGGAAATGAATAGAAAGGTAGAAGGTGAAAATATATCAGATTTTGGATGCTGCTAAATCAGTTCCTTGAGGAAAATTTATAGCATTAAATGTTTATATTAGAAAAGAAGAATGATCTCAAATCAATAACCTAAAATCTCACCTTAGGAAACTAGAAAAGAAAGAACAAGATAAACCCAAAGCAAACAAAAAGAAGATAAAGAAAATTTTTTTAAAAATTGAAAACAAGACAACTATGGAAGGCCAGGCTCGGTGGCTCAGCCTGTAATCCCAGCACTTTGGGAGGCCGAGGTGAGTGGATTGCCTGAGCCCGCGGGTTTGATACCCGCCTGGGCAACTTGACGAGACCTCATCTCTACAATAAATCAAAAATTAGCCGGGCGTGGTAGTGCGCGCCTGTAGTTCCAGCTACTTGGAAGGATGAGGCAGAAGGATCGCCGGAGTCCAGCAGGTCGAGGCTGCGGTGGCCGGGAGCAGCCATTGCACTCCAGTCTGGGTGACAGAGTGAGACCCCAACTCAAAAAAAAAAAGAAAACTATGGAAAGTAAGCCCAAAACTGCTTAGTTGAAAAGATCAATAGCATCGGTAAACCTCTAGCAAGACTCACATGAAAAAAAAAAGGAAGAGAAGACACAAAATACCAGTGTTAAGATGAAAGAGGGGATATCACTACAGACCCCATGAGGATTAACAAGGTAATAAAGGACTACTATGGAAAACTATATATAAATTCAACAATTTAGATGAAATAGACCCATTTTATAAAACCACAAACTACCAAAATTCATGTAAAAATGAAATAGGTTTCATTCCTGATAGGGGAAATGAAAAAAAATTAAATAATTTGAATAATTGTATAACTGTTATAGTAATTGAATCTATAGCTAAAAATCTTCCAAAAAAAGAAATCCTCAGGGCAAGATGATTTCACTGAGGAATTCTATGAAACCTTTAAAGATGATGAGGCCTCAGGATCAGCCCTGGGTCTGAGCAGTGGCATAATCATAGCTCACTGCAGCCTTGAACCCCTGGGCTCAAGTGATCCTCCTGCCTCAGCCTCTCAAGTAGCTAGGACTATAGACATGTGCCATTTTAAAAAAATTTCTTTGTTTTAAAAAAATTTTTCAGAGACAGGATCTTGCTATGTTGCCTATGCTGGTCTCAAACTCCTGGGCTCAAGTAGACTTCCCGCCTCAGCCTCCCAAAGTTCTGGGATTACAGGCGTGAACCACTATACTTGGCCATAGACTACATCCTCAATGTCTGAGAATTTGGGGAGCAAGAAAGAAAGATAGGATGGCAAATTCAACCTGCTAATGTTCTTTGTAGTGAAAGAGCTTACACAGAACCAGCTAGGTTCACTCTATTCATGCAATTTTTATGTTTAAGAAATGCATAACATTCCTTCTCATATCCTTACACAGTTCCAGATGGAGATGTACACACATGTGCACACCGTAACGTTTAGCAGGGTTAGTCCTCATATAAATGTACAGAAAAGATTCAGTCATTCACCATATACTTATTGATCTCTAACTTCTGAGCCTGTGCTGGGCCCTCTTCAGAGGGGAAGAGTTCGCAGATTAGCAGGTGACACACATGTGAAACAACTCCCGCTACGGGGACATAGGGTCGGGAGGCACTAACATTTTGTGGGGCATAGGAGAGAATTTAGAAAGTCTTTAAAGAAAAGAAGAAATTGAGTGAGGACTTTAAAGATGAGAAGGAGTACTGCAGGTGGGCAAGAAGGGTGAGAATGTCTAGCAGATATAAAAACACACAAAGTAGTTATAATAGCACAATTTGGTTAGTGTTGGGGTGAAGTGATCCAAGGGATGGACCTGGAGGGATGGGTCTTGGGTCCTTGCTGAAGCATGGGCTGCACTTATCATCCAGGGTTTATGAGGAAGGACCCCTAAACAACCTAAATTTATTCCTAAAAAATTGTGTATTTATTCTTACATGTTTAATTTTCTGTCACCTTCAAAGTACTCTCCTTGTGATGCAATGCACCTATCAAGATGCTTTTTCCACTGCTCGAAACAGATTTGAACTTGTCAGTTTTGATGCCTCTTAGTGCTTCTGCTGTTTTTTGTTTCACCTCTTCCACATCAGCAAAACGTTTCCCTTTGAGGACTTTTTTTATTTAGCAAGTTGTTCAGGGCAAGATCAGGTGAATAGGGAGGGTAGGGCATGGGGGTAATGCCGTTTTGGGTCAAAAACTGCTGAACATTCAGCGCAGTGTGGACCGGCTGGTTGTGTAAGTCCCATCATGAACTGGGCAAATGCATTGAAAGAATCTCCAGAAAAAAATTCACTGAAGATGAACACAGCCTCTCACAAAAATGCTAGCTGGTACACTGATGCCAATGGGATCCTAGAACACTTACATAGTGGGGGAAGCCCATACCACAAGGGGCCTGCCCTCAAAAAAATACTTCTGTTTTTTTTGGGCCCCCTCTCATATTTCCTCTATTTATTTTCATTCTTAATTGTATTTTTGTTGAATATGTGTCACATGCACATGGTGTAAAATTCAAAAAGCACAGAAAGTATATAGAGAAGACTAAGATTCTCTTCTTCCTTCCCCCCATCATTCAATTCCTCTTTCTGAAGTCAGTTGCTAAAGCTGATTTCTTGGGCATCCCTCCAGAGCTATTTTTTTTACAGTTACAAACATGTGTGTGTGCCTTTATGTTTTTCACACAAGTCTGCATTTTATGCCTTCTGTCTTCACCTTGCTTTTTTATTTGGATACTTATTTTATTTATTTGGAATATGGTTGTGCCATAATTGATTGGATCAGTCTTGTATAGGTGGAATTTAGGTCGTTTCTAGTATTTCACTATTATACATTATGTTGCAATGAATATTCTTTCATATAAGTCCATCTGCACATGAAAGTATTCCTTCTTGTAGGATAAAATTCCTAGTAATGGAATTGTTGGGTCAAAGAGTAGAAGTATTTTCAGTTTTAATAGATAATGTGAAATTGCTGTCTATAGAGGCTGTGTCGATGCGTGTTGCCCCGGCCCACACAGTACATCGGTCCCCCCCTTATCTGCAAGGGATTCTTTCCCAGACCCCCAGTGGATGCCTGAAGCTGCAAATAATACTAAACCCTAGATATACTGTGTTTTTTCTTGTACATGCATACCTGTGATAAAGTTTAACTTGTAAATTAGGCACAGCAAGAGATGAAAAACAATGACTAATAATAAATTAGAACAATTGTAATAATATGCCAGCATCACTACTCTTGCACTTTGGGGTGTTATGAAGTAAAATAGGGTTACTTGAACACAAGTACTGCAATACCATGACAGCTGACCTGATAACCGAAGTGGCTACTGTGGATAAGGGGCAAGTAGTGTGAACAGTGTGCATACACTGGACAAGGGAATGATTCATGTTTCATGTGGGATGGCATGAGGTTTCAACATGCTGCTCAGAACAGCACAAAGTTTAAAATGTATCGGTAGTGCATTTCCGGAATTTTCCATTTAATGTTTTCAGACTGAAGTTGACCACCGTTAACTGAAACCATGGAAAGCAAAACCATGAATAAAGACTACTATCTTATTGAACTTGTTGCTCTTTGAGGCTATGGCTTTTAGGCTTTATCTTGTAAGTAATGGTAAGCCATTGAGAGGTTTTTAAGCAGGGAAGTGTTACAATCAGATTTGTATTTCAGAGAGATCACTTGGGCTGCAGTGAGGATAAGAGTTGAGCAGAGGCAAAGACTAGAGTCATGGATACCAATTAGGAGGCTTTCCTGGAGTCCAGGCAAGATAGAATTGTTGGCGGCTTGGATTAGGTATTTGGCAGTGGAGAAAAAAATGAAACGGATCTTGAGGTAATGAGAAAGTAGGTTTAATAGGAATGAGAAATTGATTCGGCTGGGGGAACGAGAGTTGCTTTAATCAAGAAGTTCCGGCCGGGAGCGGTGGTTTAAGCCTATAATCCCAGCACTTTGGGAGGCTGAGGTGAGAGGATTGCCTGAACTTGTCGGTTCGTGTCCAGCCTGAGTAACATGGTGAGACCTCCCTCCACAATAAATCAAAAAATTAGCTAGGCATGGTAGCACGTGCCTGCAGTTCCAGCTACTTGAAAGGCTGAGGCAGAAGGATTACCTGAGCCCAGCAGGTCAAGGCTGCGGTGGCCAGGAGTATGCCACTGTACTTCAACAGAGTGAGACTCTAACTCAAAAAAAAAAAAAAAGTTCTGTATTCATGAGTCTTGTGAACAGCAACAGGCTTGTGTGCAAAGTCAGCACTTTCTTTGTAAATTTATAGATCTTATATCTATATAATATTTTCTAATCCTAGGATATCAGAAGTTAAAAGAAGTTTCTAATATATTACTAATTGCTGTTTGTTGGCTCTAAGGCATTTTTGTCTGTTAATATCTGGTTGTCAAAGAAGTTGGAATAACATTTTTTTTTTTGAGTTGGAGTTTCACTCTGTCGCCAGGCGCCAGGCTGGAGTGCGGTGGCATGCTCACAGCCACTCCAGTGTTGACCTGCTGGGTTCAGGTGATCCTTCCGCCTCAACCTTCCATGTAGCTGGAACTACAGGCGTGCACTACCACATCTGGCTAATTTTTTTATTTATTGCAGAGATAAGGACTCGCCAAGTTGCCCAGGCAGGTCTCGAACCCGCAGGCTCAGGCAATCCACTCACCTCAGCCTCCCAAAGCACGGGATTACAGGCTGAGCCACCGAGCCCGGCAGATCTGGCTAATATTTTGGTTTATTGTAGAGATAAGTTCTCACCAAGTTGCCCAGGCTGGTCTTGAACCTGTGGGCTCAGGCAATCCCCTCTCCTCAGCCTCCCAAAGTGCAGGGATTATAGGTTTGAGTCATCGCTCTCCACATGGAATAACATTTTTATTAAAATTCTTCAGTTAATCTGTAATCTAGCTGCTTGAGAAGCTGATGCGGGAGGATTTTTTATGATGAGCAATGATAAACTGTTTTCACTTCCTCCCCATCTTTTTCCCATTCATCTTCTGTCTCATATTTGCCTAAAGTTTTTTTTTTTTGTGGGTTTTTTTTAGTTGAAGTCTCACTCTGTCTCCCAGGTTGGAGTGCAGTGGCATGATCATAGCTAACTGCAGCTCAAGTTCCTGGGCTCAAGCAGCAATCCTTCCACCTCAGCCTCCCAAGTAGCTGGGACTACAGGTGTGCACCACCATGCCTGGCTAATGTTTTTATTTTTTGTAGAGATGAGGTCTCACTATGTTGCCCAGGCCGGTCTTAAACTCCTGGACTCCAGCAATTCTCCTGCGTTGACCTCCCAAAGTGCTGGGATTACAGATGTGAGCCACTGTGTCCAGCCCTAAAGCTTTATTTCTATGTTACTATCTTTGTGTAGTTAAATATCCTGTATTTCTTGGTTTTTCAGCTTTGAGTGATAGCTTTCATTCTCAGAAGGTAAACAAGGAATTCACTCCCTTGTCATTTTCTTTTCCTTCCACCTTTGTGCTAGCTACATTGTTTCTATATCATCAGGGCATATAGCACTGACATTCTGAGTTGCCATTCTAAACCCCATTTGGCTTTAGTCTTGTTTCTACAGTTATATGTTAATATAGGTAAAATATATTTAGTGCTTACCACCCATTCTTTTGCTGTGGTTTCCTCAATCATCTTTTGCTTGACTGAAGTTTGTTCTCTGGTAGTTTCTCCTCAAGTAGAGCTCATGGGAACAACATTCCTTAAGTACTTGTATGTTCAGAACCAATTTTCTTAGCTTAGCGATTTTCAAGGCATAGTTTTGCGGGTGTTTTCCGTGGTTTACCACCACCAGTCTATTCCACGCTCCTCTTCCTGTCTCGCTGGTCCTCTCCCCTGTGCCTTCTGCTTTATCTCCACCCCATCCTCCACGACCCTGCAGCTCTTGCGGTGTGGGGTTTCTGAATTTATCACCTCAGCATGAATCCTTTATCTACAGTAACTGTGTTTTTGCTGGCATATTTCGAGGCCTGGTGGACAGTTTCACTGTTCACCTGCTGAGCTGTTTCACTATTTATCCCCCGCCCCTGTGGCTTTTGTTCCTCCTCAGTTTCCCAGTGTCTGCCTTTGGCAGCCCTTATCCTTGTGCTTATTTATTTTTTGAGACTGTATGTTTTATTTGACTGCACAAAGGAGTTTGTTTTGCTCATTTTTTGTTTACTTTGTTGGTTTTGATGATATCCAGGAGGAAAAGAAGCAAATTACTGTCCTTTGATTACATTTAAATGGGTGAAAATACAGTATAACCACACAGAACATGGGATCTGGAGCCAGATATACCTGGCTTTGAATCTAGACTCTGCCACTTGTGTACTGCCTGATATTGGACAAATCATAGCCCTTCTTATCATTGTTCCTATCTCTAGGATATTTCACTTTTTGTGAGGAGAAAGTGTATAGAGACCTAGCGTAGTGTTTTATAAATGGATGTTCAAAGGGTAACATTACAGCATTTCATGGAATTTTTGGCATGAGTGCCTTTCATAATCACTTTAACCCTCTCTGGATGGCATCATGTTATCACCACTCACTCAGTGTTACTGGTGGTTGCTGTCATTGAAACCTTTATCAGAAAACCCTTTGACACTCTCCCACTTCACCCATAATTCCATCCAGGACAATGCTACAAGAGAAGGACAGATTGACTGCTTGAGGAGAGGACTCTCTCCTCCAAACGGCAGGGGTAAGGGCAGTGTAAACCTTGAGCAGGATCTTTCAGGAAAGGCAGGATTTCCTCAGGAAGAGGTGGGAAGGGCCAGAGCTGGGTCAGGATGTGCCTAGTCCAGATTCTGGGATCAGAGATTAGGGTGGGTGGGCACAAGGCTTCGGGATTTTGTCATGTCTTTACCTCCCAACCCCCAGCAGCCTGAGAAACCAGGCGGCAGGATTCCCATCAGAGCAGTTCTGGATGAGACTACAGGAGGCTGGGATGCCAGATCAGAAAGAACTCCTAACGCACATGCAGTTCCATCCTTGCTTGTGTCCATGTGTTCTCAGGTACCAGAGTCCCAGGCAACCATGGCTCCTTCCATGCCGGCCAGCAGCAGTTCTAATGTAACCTCCATTGGTCGTAGTGCCCCCAGAAGTCCAGGCACCGTGGAACCCATGGATATGGAAACCCAGGAGGATGGGAGAACAGTTGCTGACCAGAGAACTAGAGGAAAGACGAGTACGAAGGCAGAGGGGAAGATGCAGATGGATGGAGGGACCCGGGGAGACAGAACACAAACAGCCCAGAGGACACAGGCAGGTGGGGAGACACAGAGAGAGGTTGGAACACAAGAAAGTGAGAGGCCGCAGTCAGACAGGAGTTCCCAGAAGGACGTGCGGACACAGGGAAGGGCAGAGAAATGGGTAGGAAGGACACAGGCGGATGAGAAGATACAGGGAGACAGGAAGGCACAGGAAGACAGAAGCATACAGGACGGTAAGAGGACACAGGCACCTGGGAGCGTACCCACAGCCATGAAAAGCCAGTCGAAGCAGGAGTCTGCGGCCAGCCTCAGCCTACCATCCAGAGCCCCCAAACTCCCACCTTCAGAGGGTCTTAGGTCTTCTCCGATTATTGAATGTTTTGCACAGATCCCAGAAGTGTCTTGTGTCCCAGAAAAATCTGGCTTCGTGCTCAGATCTGAGGAGGCAGCAGTAGCAGACTCCAGGAACCATGAGGAGACTGTGCTGGGTCCCCTGTCGGGGAGCCTCATGCTCCCAGGGCAGCTGCTTCCCAAGGGGAGCTTGGAGCAGGTGGGAGGAGAGAGCAGTCAAGGGCCAAAGCCGTCAGGCCCAGCCCAGACCGAGCAGGAGGACAGCCTGCTCCAGTGCCCCAAGGGGGAGCAACCAGGGGAAGTGCTGAGTGTGGACCGGGGTGGCTATCTGCCAGCTGGCCTGAGCCAGGAGGTGCCCACTATGCCGTCTCTTTCTGGGACTGGCCTGACCAATAGCCCAAAGGAGGGGCTGCTCTGTACCTCTACTTCTCAACCTGTGGGCCCAGCTGCCTTCCTGCCCTCTGAGGACCAGACCTTGCTGAGTTCTGCCCCCACACTGCACCTGGGGTCAGGGACCCCCACCCAGAGTCACCCACCAGAAACCATGGCCACTGGCAGTGAGGGAGCCTGTGCCAAGGTACCAGACGTGGAGGGGAGGACCCCAGGTCCCCGGAGCTGTGACCCTGGCCTCATAGATTCCCTGAAGAACTACTTGCTTCTGCTGCTAAAGCTATCCAGCACGGACACCAGTGGAGCAGGAGTCGAGTCCCAAGTGGGGGCTGCCCCCGGAGGTCTGGCACCCTCATCCACTCTGGCTCCCACTGTGGAAGTGGCTGGCCTGAGTCCACGGACATCGAGGCGCATCCTGGAGCGTGTGGAGAACAACCATCTGGTGCAGAGCGCACAGAGCCTGTTGCTGAGCCCCTGCACCTCCCGCCGCCTCACTGGCCTCCTGGACCGTGAGGTGAAGGCTGGCCGCCAGGCCCTGGCTGCCACCCGGGGCTCCTGGGGCCCTGGCTCCAGTCCTCTCACTGTCCCCACCATTGTGGTAGGTGAGGAGGGCCCTGGGCTGACCTCAGAAAGATCCAGTGACGGTGAGGGAGAGGTTTCTCTTGAGGGGCCTGGCCTCCTGAGGGCCTCCCAGGAGAGCAGCATGAGTGGGTGGCTGGGGGAGGTGGGTGAGCAGGCAGCCCTTGGGCGGGAACCACTCTCAGCAGAGAGCAGAGCCCAGGAACCCTCCCAGGAAGAAGAGATACCAGGGGAGGCTCCCACAGGTCTCCCTGCAGCTACACCCGAGGAATTAGCTCTAGGGGCCCGGAGGAAGAGATTTCTCCCTAAGGTCAGGGCAGCAGGAGATGGAGAGATGACCAAGCCTGAAGAAAAGGAGAGCCCCACAGTTTCCCCCCGGGGCTCCAGGAAAAGCCTGGTGCCTGGGTCCCCTGGGACTCCAGGGAGGGAGAGACGCTCCCCTACGCAGGGCAGAAAGGCGGGCATGCTGGAGGTGCCACGAGCAGAGGAGGAGCTGGTAGCAGGAGACCTGGGCTCCAGCCCCAAGACCAGTGGTCTGGACACAGAGCTGGCCCTGGATGAAGGCAAACAGGAAACTCCAGCCAAGCCCAAGAATGCCAAAGACCTACTAAAAGGTGAGCAATGGGGAGGGATGAATGTGGTTTCACAGGGGAGGGCTGGCAAGATGCTGTAGAGGGCCCTTGCTGCTGCTGCTGCTGACAGCACCACCCTACAGGATGACACATCCCTGCTGGGGGTTTCCACAGGCCCTTCGTTTTTTTGGTGGTTGTTTTTTTTCAAAGAAAGAAAAGTTTATTTAAAAGTAAATTAGAGAGAAAAGGAGAAGGAAGAGAGAAGATTCACCTCCCCAAGGTGGGGGAGGGGACCAAAGCCAGGAAGCATGACGACAGCCATAGCTCAAAGAGCACATGGCCACACCAGAGTCTAGCAAGGCAATGACCCTTCACAGGCCCTTTGTAAAGGTCTTCTTATTTTATAGGCTTTGGAATCTGGGGGGCCTAGTTCTTGTCTTGGCTCTACCACACCATAAAATGGGGATAACAGTACCTCCTTTGCAACATTGTGAGGGGTAAATGGAATGGACCAAATCGAGTGCTTAGCACAAGGCCTGGCTTCCATAGCATCCCAGCTCAGTCGTCATCATCACCATAATCCCCTCTTTACAGACCTGTCCCAGTTACAGAGTGGTGGAGACAGTACTCACATGCAGGTTTCTAGAGTTAGGGGTCTACAGTGCAAACTGCAGTTCTTCTCTTACCTGCTGTCTGTGTCCTCAGCTGTGGGTCCTCCTAGCCTGGGGCCAGGATGGAGTACTGGTTTCTTTCTAGCTGAGAGGTATGCCTTGCTGGGGGGGTGCGGGATGGGGATGGGTGTGTCAGGGCATAAGCCTGAGCAGCAGGTGTGAGGCAGCTTGGGGCTATGTAGTGGTGGCTTTGTGTAGAGACTTGAGTCTGTTTTCTCTCAGCCTCTCCCACCAAGGACACCCAGGTATGCAGGGGTATGGCCAGAGAGGGCACAAAATGGAGGGGAAGTGGTTTCCCCTCTCTTATCTGGGCCCTCCTCTCAGCCCCACAGGTGATCCGGAAGATTCGAGTGGAGCAGTTTCCCGATGCCTCGGGTAGCCTGAAGCTCTGGTGCCAGTTTTTCAACATTCTTAGTGACTCAGTCTTGACGTGGGCCAAGGATCAGCGCCCAGTGGGCGAGGTGGGCAGGAGGTAAGCCTACTGGGCACCAGCACCTGACCTGGATCCCTGATTACAATAACATTGGGCATTGTCCTAGCACTTTGAATCTGTCATTTCATTAATCCACACGATAATCCTATGAGGGAGATTCTATTATTCCCACAGTAGAGATGAGAAAATTGAGGTTCAGGGGTTCTTGAAGCCTCTTGCCCAAAGTCACACAGCTAGTTAGTGTTGGGACTGTAAACCACACCTGTGTGATCCCAGGATAAGCTCTTGACTGTGGAATCCCGCCACCTCCCCAGAGCTCTCAGAGCCTGAGTTCACAGCAGCCTCTGAGAGTGGGGTCTGAAGGGTCTCCACTCTGCAGCGCAGGGGATGAGGGGCCAGCGGCCTTGGCCATCGTGCAGGCATCCCCTGTAGACTGCGGCGTGTATCGATGTACCATCCACAACGAGCACGGCTCGGCCTCCACTGACTTCTGCCTCAGCCCCGAGGGTGAGTGTACCCTGCTGCCTGGGTTTCTACCTGGCCTGGCTCTTGAGGGGTGGGCAGAGAAGTCACTGTCTCTGGGCAGACCAGCCTGAAGGCAGCTGCTTTCTTTTCTTTTTCCCCACCTAGTGTTGTCAGGATTCATCTCCAGAGAAGAAGGTGAAGGTACAGTGCCCCTGGGGAGGAGAGGTGGGTCTTCATCCCTGTTCTTGCCGTCCACAGAGGCACCTTCCTTAAGGGCTTGGAATCTGGTCCCCTTTGCCTCCTAGCTGTCCCATATGTGCTGGTTTATTGGAATCAGAAACCACACATTGCTTCTGGCTGATACATCTCCCGAGTCTTTCTGAATATATAACCGTTCCTCTTACTTCATTTGTTTTCTCTCATATCCATTTATTTGTTGAAGTCACTTGATGTGTAGAATTTCTTACATTCTGGGTCTTGTCCTCATTTAACATGTTCTTCCATACATGTGCTTCTTCTGAGTTAGTAATCAGATTGAGAGGTATAGTCAGACTCATGTGTCTTTTTTTTTTTTTTGGCACGAATAATTCCCCAATGTGCTGTGTATATATCCTTTTGCATCCTATCCAGAGGCACATCATGTCTGATAGTTTCACTTTTAGTAACATTAAGATTGGTCATTGGGTTCATTCAGGTGGTATCTGTGTGATCCATCCCTTTTTAAAGTTAAAAACAAACAAACAAACCTGAAACAACCCCATTGTTGTCTAGTGGGTTTATCATTGATTATTGTCCAAATCCATTATTTCCCTAGGAGCTGCACATAGAGATATTTTAATTCTATAATTAAAGAAGAAGAAGTGATTATTTGGTTACCCTGATACATATAGGTCCAACAGAAAATGAGGGATAAATACTTGCTCTTTTCTCTTTACTTGCCAGATTTCAGAATAATGAGTTCTAGCATCCTCCAAAGGTGACCAATGAGGTTTGCTTTTTGAAGGGAAATATTTTTTCCAGTTACCGTCATGAATACATGGATTTTTAACAAATATAATATGTTCAATACATTGCAGTAATTATTTTTTGTTGCTAAGATTGTTTCATTTTTTGGCCAAAAGGAACCCCCTTTGATAGCTTCCTTGCTTTTTGGTCCTACAAGAGTTTCCGGCCCATACTGTACACTTTCTGCCTAAACCTAGAATCAAGCGTTTCTATAGGGACCTCTGTTTCCCTTTAGTGAGAAATGATATTTGACCATCACAATTTGAGCACTAGCAGTGCTCACTGCTAATGGACTGGTCCTGCAGACTTTTTCAGCCAAAAATGTTGGTGGAGATGAAGTCATTTATTCATTTGATCAAAACACCTACTTCTAAAACACAGTAATTCCGGTATTCCGTATTGATTGCTATGGCCACAGAAAACCCCTGCCTGCCACAGACATTTGCTGAGCACTTACTGTATGACAGGCACATGAGTACTGTTAGATGACAGGGGCTGAATCGAATACGGTGTCTGCCCTGAGGAACTCCCAGCCTGGTGGGGGCCTCCCAGTGTACACCCAAAAAGCAGCCATGGACAGCAAGTGAGCACAGCAGGCTGGCAGGGTGGCCCTTTCCTTTCCCATAGACCCCCACATTGGTCAGTAGGAGTGTCTAGGTTTCCACATGTCTCCTGTTCCCCTCCAGTTGGAGAAGAGATCGAGATGACCCCCATGGTGTTTGCTAAGGGTCTGGCTGACTCTGGCTGCTGGGGGGACAAGCTCTTTGGGCGACTGGTAAGCGAGGAGCTCCGAGGGGGTAGACATGGGTGTGGCCTTCGGAAGGCCTCCCAGGCCAAGGTCATCTACGGACTAGAACCCATCTTTGAGTCGGGCCGCACGTGCGTCATCAAGGTGTCCAGCCTGCTTGTTTTTGGGCCCAGCAGTGAGACTTCTCTCCTGGGCAGAAACTACGATGTCACCATCCAGGTACTGTTTTCCCAACCTCGTGTACCATCCCTTTACTGTCTCACCTGCTCCCCTTTCCCAGCCTGGGTCCTGTTGTGAAGCCCAGTACAGAAGCAGAAGCCATCTCAGTCTCAACCTTATGAGGCTCCTAGGATGGACCTTGGGGAGAGCCTTAGATACTCGGCCTCAGAGGACCTGAGAGTTTCCAAAGCCTTTGGGTCATAGTTTCCAAACTGTATTTTTGCAGCAGAAATCTTTCCCCCTTCCTCAAACATGGAAGCCTTACTTATATGTGGGAATGATGTGGGTGGGGTGGGTAGTCTTCCCTGATCTCCACAGAAGAGCCTAGCGTTAGGGATCCAGGAAACACAGGGCAGAAATGACTTTGAAAACCTTGGTTTGAGATGACATCCAAAGCCCCTTGTTATAGAAAAGAGAAAAATGAAGTATGAAGTAGTAAAGAGGAAGGAGGGAGCCCCGCCCCGCCCCCCCCCCAGGGCTGGGATCCCCCTTGCAGGCCTCTAACCAGCAGCCCACCCACTTAGAGCTAGGTCAACAGGGAGCTGGGAGCCTCTTCACTGATCAGATTTGGCTCCTCTAACCCACAGGGGTGCAAGATCCAGAACATGAGTCGGGAGTACTGCAAAATCTTTGCAGCTGAAGCCCGGGCCGTGCCTGGCTTTGGAGAGGTGCCCGAGTAAGTACACAGGGAGGTGAACACGCAGTGTGCAGAACTGTCACCTTGAACTCCTGCAAAGACAGCGATTTCACAGCCTCCTGGGGCATCCTGAGTCATAGCTCACAGCTAACCCGTGTCCCACAGAATCTAAAAATATAGACCCCAAGATTCACTCCCCATTTGGGAAAAGTCTCTGCTCTAGTCTTGAGTCTCCTCCCACCCATCTGATTCCCTACTCTTTACCCCAGATTTTGCTGATTGCAGATGTTTGGGCACAGCCAATTCTGGGTCTCTGTGGAGGGATGGGGTGGGCAAAGCTGGACGAACTGGTCAGACTCTTCATGGCAAGGCAGGCAGGGCAGTGTGAATTTTTGTAGGAGTGAGCTATAAATGGTAACTGTTTCCATTTGAGACTGGAACTCTGACTCTTGTATATCTGAGTCTCATTGGTAGTGAGCTACAATCTGGTTGGATCCTCTCCAAAAGTGTTCTTTCTTTTTTTTTTTTTTTTTTTTTTTTTTTTTTT
>NW_007249750.1:79740-88425 GCF_000164805.1 Carlito syrichta
CCAGGCGGGTCTCGAAACCGCAGGCTCAGGCAATTCACTCACCTCGGCCTCCCAAAGCGCAGGATTACAGGCTGAGCCACCGAGCCCCGGCCAGAGGTGTTCTTTCTATTTGACACACACTGGCTTCAGTTCCTCACTCAAGCAAGAAGTCTGCCTGTGGTATAGCAGGTTTGGTACCAATCCCACTGACCACAGAGAATGGACAGGACTCTGAAGCCAGTGGCCTCCATTTCCTTTCCTGAACTCAGGTGGAGCTGCCCATCCTGGCTGTTCTTCAGCTCAGAGCTGAGAATTCCATTCTTAAAAGGGCCCTTCTATTTTTTTTTTTTTTTTTGAGTCAAAGTCTAAATGTGTTGCCCAGAGTGGAGTGCAATGGCTTGATCACGGCTCACTATAGCTTCGGCCTGCAGGGCTCAAGTGATCCTTCTGCTTCAGTCTCCCAAGTAGCTGGAACTATAGACATGCGCCACCACACCCTGCTTTTTTTGATTTATTGTAGAGATGAGGTCTCACCAAGTTGCCCAGGCTGGTCTCAAATCCCTGGGCTCAGGCAATCCTCTCACCTTTACCTCCCAAAGTGCTGGGATGATAGGGGTGAACCACCATGCCTGGCCTAGAAATTGATTTTTGTGTTGGAGTCTCATTCTGTCACCCATGCTGAAGTACAGTGGCATGTTCATGGCCACTGCAGCCTCAACCTGCTGGGCTCAGGTGGTCCTTCCACCTCATCCTTCCAAATAGCTGGAACTATAGGTGTGCACCACCACGCCCAGCTAATTATTAAAAATTGATTTATTGTAGAGATGAAATCTTGCCAAGTTGCCCAGGCGGGTCTCAAACCCCTGGACTGAGGTGATCCTCTCACCTCAGCCTCTCAAAGTGCTGGGACTACAGGCATGAGTCACAGCACCCAACTGAAGGGCCCTTATTTTTGATTCAAGAGTACAGAATTGGGTTGGAGGGAGGAACTCTTGGGGGCCATACTTCCTGCTCACTGCAGGGTGGAACTGTGTTTAGGATCATCCCACTGTATCTGATCTACCGGCCTGCCAACAATATCCCTTATGCTACCCTGGAGGAGGACCTGGGCAAGCCCCTGGAGTCTCACTGTTCCCGGGAATGGGGCTGTGCTGGGGCCCCAGCGGCACCTAGCAGCTCTGAGGCCATGCAGAAATGCCAGACGTTCCAGCACTGGCTGTATCAGTGGACAAATGGCAGCTTCCTTGTCACAGATCTGGCAGGTATGAGGATGTGCGGGTGTGCATGTGCGTGGGTATGAAGGCATGCGAAGAAGGTAGAGCCATCATCATGCTTGTCTGACATGCATGTCTAATAAGTAGACCAGTTTCTAATAGAAGATGATAACATGGTATAGAAGGAAGACTTTGAAGTCAAAGAAATTTGATTTAAGAGTAGGCCCCACTCTTTTCTGGGCAAGTCTCTGTTTTACAAAGAGAACACTGCAGCTCAGACAGGTTAGGTCATTAATCTCTCTGAGCATCCATTTCCTTTCCCTCTCTAGGAACATAACCTTTCTTACCTGGCTCTCAGACTTGTTATAAGGATTAAATGAGACTATATTTGTGAAAGCCTTCTGCAATGTAAAGCTCTGTGTGAATGTGAGGGGGTCATCGTCCATTATAACACGAAATGGAATATGATGAATGCCAAATAAATTAATATGTTTCATGTAACTACTGTGCTTCAGACACTAAATTAGAATCCTACACATCTTATGATCTCAGTGTTCCTGAACGGTTGGCATTAGTATCCCCACTTTTACAGTTGAGGATTAGAGCTATGACGTGACCTGCCAAGTACACACAGCTCAGAGGTGAGAGCTGTGGTGTAACTCCAGGCCTGTCTGATTCTAAAGCCCACTTTTGTTCCAGTCTGTCATATGATGGCATCAACCCTGTCAGGGAAAGTCAAGTTCCTAGAAAACTGCCCAGGGTGGCTTAAAAATGGGGAAAGAGGATAATAAACATAACACATGAAGTAGCATTCATGTGGGTAGACTGACAAGCGTGGAAAAAAATTTTTCTTTGTCACTACTTTGCTTGGCTCTGTTTTTCTGAGACTGTCTTAACCTGGAGGATCATCTTGGCTTCTTGGAGTGCTTGTTTGCTGCCTCTGTAAGTAATGCAGAAGCCAGTCTGATGCAGTGTTGCATGTCTGCTGGTTCACTCTTGATGTAGCCTCACATTCCTGTCTTTCTCTTGTTAAGATAGACTACTAATCTGTTAAGAGGAAGGATAGGGTTTCCACTCAGAGCCGGAGGCCAGTCTGATTTGTGACCTGGTCTGATCCAGTAGATGCAGGACTGCATAGCTGGAAGAGTTTGGGCTCTAAGAGTCAGAAAAACTGGACTCAGCAAGGCATGGTGGCTCTTGCTTATAATCCCAGCACTTTGGGAAGCCAAAGTGGGAGCATTGCTACACATCTGGTAATCTTTGATACCAGCCTGGGCAACATAGTAAGACTTCATCTCTACAGAAAATAAAAAAATTAGCAAGGCATGGTGGCACGTGCCTATAGTCCCTGCTAATTGGGAGGCTGAGGTGGAAGGATCACCTGAGCCCAGGAGATTGAGGCTGCACTCCAACCTGGACAATAGAGTGAGACCTCTGACTCAAAAACACAGAAAGAAAGATTGATCTCTTACCTTGACTCATAATGGCCATTGTGTAAAGTCAGTCCTCAATTGTTAAATGAGTAAACATGACCTTGCTCAAGTCATTTAACTCTGAGCCTATCTCCTCACTGTAAAAATGGGAATATATTCCTAGTAATAATACAGAGACCTGCACACTGCCTAGGGGACAGGCTGGTGGTAGTGACCTCTGAGAGGGTGCCTGAAAGGTGCCTACACTGAAACCTGGGAAGTTCCCATCCAAGACAATGTCCATGCTGGAGACACGAGGACTTAGAACCGGCCCAGGCTGGCATCAACCACCGACTTTCTTTTTTCAGGGGTTGACTGGAAGATGACTGATGTGCAGATTGCTACGAAACTGCGAGGGTGAGTGGTTCCTGGGAGAGCGAGTTGTGTAGAGAATGCCCTCCGAGAGCCTTCTCAGGCTACAAAATGTCCCAAGTCTTGCTGGGGCTCCATCCCTGATGTGCTGGGCCTGGGGCCAAAGTATCTCAGTCACACCTGTGGCCATGTGGTAGCATCCAAGGGGCCCCTAATCCCAGGTCTGGACAGGCAGCAAGGGCCTGTGACCAAAGTGCTGACTTTGAATCCACTCCAGTTTATATTAAGAAGGTCAACCAATAGCACACCAACTAATACCCCACGTGATACAGTCCATGTGTGAGGTGTAATGAAACCACATATTTAAAACTGAGGTTTTGGATGCTCCACCTGAGGTGGCACCCAGGAGAGCCTCTCCATGATCCTCAGGTGGGATAGATGTACCCTGGCACAACACCCTGACCATGGCCGTCCCAAAGTCAGCCCCCCAAGGGACTCTCACTCTGGGCAGGACCCCACTCAGCTCTTCCTGTTGGGTTGCAGATACCAAGGCCTCAAGGAGAGCTGTTTCCCTGCCCTGCTGGACCAGTTTGCCTCTTCCCACCAGTGCAACGCCTTCTGTGAGATGCTGGGGCTACAGCCCCTCAAGGGTCCTGAGGCTGCCCACTCCCAAGCCAAGGCCAAAGGTTCTAAGAGTCCATCTTCTGGCAGGAAGGGGTCCCAGCTGAGCCCTCAGACCCAGAAGAAAGCACCTCCTAGTCCTCAGGGCACCCGGAAGAGTGCCTCAAGCTCCAAGGCCACCCCTCAAGCCTCAGAGGCAGTTGCTATCCAATTGTTGGGACAGCCTTCCATCCAAGAGGAGGGCTCCAAGGCCCAGGGCATGCGGTAGCCCCAACAGGAGGCTGGGGGCCTCCACCCAGCAGCAGACCAACCAGGACGCAGCTTGAACCGGATGGAGACTTTCCACTTACGGAACTAACCTGGGAAGGTACGCTGGGGAGGCACCACTTGGTACCTCTCTGAGCAGCCTCTCGTCAGTCAGCTCCTCACCAGACGGCTTGGTGCCTGGCCTCTTCTGGTGCCGTCGTCACCCAGGGCTCCCAGGCCTCAAGCGGGCCCCACCTCCAAGTGCCTGGCGGCCCAGGCCCACCTTGAAGTTTACAGTTTGCCACTGCTGGAGGCTCCCCTGAGTCCTCTGCATGAGTTCTGCACCCTGACCCCTTGCCCCAGCCAAATCCTGTAGCAGTGTTGTACTCTGGGGACACGCAGGCTGACATTTACCCTCTCGCTTGGCCCTGACCTCTCCCGTCCTCAGGGTTCCAGACTTCCTCTGCTGGGTCTGGCCTGGTGACTCTCAGGGTATCTTCTCTTCCCAGCACCTTTGGCTCATTCATCCCAGCTTATCCTGCAACTAACCTGCCCCTGAGCCCAGATGGGGCTCAGGGCCCTTCCAGAGCCTGCCATTCCTCGTGCGGTGGTCTTTGATGATGCGTGTTCATGCTCTTCCTCCCCATCACTTACTCATTGGCTTCCCATATTTCCTTGCACGCCTCCCATCCCTGGCTTTGAGTCCATTTGCAGCCTTCTGTCTGTCCTTCACCAGCTCTGTCTGTCCCTTTGCCTGGAGGGCTCCCCACACCCTGCCCTTCCATACCCAAGTGAGGAACAGACCATCTGGCCTCTCACTCAACCTCAGTACCCTCTTCCTCTACTTTTCCCAGGCTCTTTGCTCATGAAGAGAGAGCCTAAGGGTTGTGTCAGCAGCTGTAGCCAGAGGGAAGGTGTTGACTCTGAGAGACCTGCACTTCAAACTGAAAGGAAGCAGGCTCACAGTGAATTCCATATCCCTCTTAACCAGTAGTGGAGGGCTAGTGCACACGGGTGTTCTAGGAAGGATGTAATCTAGCCATGCACCTGGTTGGAAGGGTGTCTCTGTGCCTGGAAATTAGAACCCCTAGCCCCATAACTATTGACTGTGGAGCTCTGGGCCCTCATGTATGGCCTCCCAGGGAATTCTGTGCTGGGCCCAGCACCCTGGGTCCTTCCTGAGCATCCCTCCTTGAGGCCTGGGGTGAGGTAGATCTGGAGCTAGCCCACTCCCCTTGGAATGCAATTAAAGTAGCAACTATGTACCCTGCCTGCCCTATCAGGTGTGGTTGGAGGTACATGGGGTCAGGGACCCCTCCATGCTGTAGTCCCTGGACCCTGGAAAAATGAATCTATATTTTGGTTCCTGGACTGAAGTTCCGTGTCAGCCTTCTGTGGCCACAGCTGTATAGTCTGTGCTTCTTGCACCACTGAGCTAATGGTCTATGCCCCTTAGCTGGGTGTCTGGGGGCTTATGCCTTTGGAATTGGTCCTTCATTTGGAAGAGGAAAACAAAGGAAGGAACCCTGGAGGAAGGGCAGAGCCAGGGGCTTCGTGGAGCACCCCTTGTCTCTGGCTGCAGCAACACCAGCCCAGGAGCCAACCAGTGTCTGCCTCTCAGCTACTTGCTGACCATTTCCTGCTTCTCAAGCTGTGAGAAGCTTTTCATTCCCAAACCTACCACCCCTCACCCCCAGCCTCGCCTTACCTGACATCTCCCCCCTCCATTTTGACATGTCTGACTTCTCTACCTCCTCTTGTGCTCAGGTGACTCCTCACTGTTCCGTCTTGCCCCTTGTGTCCCCAGCTTTCCCAGCCGCATATCCAGATTACTTTGGTGAACTGAGAGCTGAAGTATTGTTCATTCATTTATTCATCCACCCACTCATTCATCAGACGTAGTCTGAACACCTACTTTATGCCAGACCCTGGGCTAGTAGCTGATGAGAGGTGAAAATGTATGAGACGATCTCTGGAGACATTGTCTATCCATTAGGATTCTTGGGTTTTGAGCAAGATGTTAACTTGGACCAACTTCACCAAGGAAAATGTTCATGAGAAGGATGTTGGGGTAGCTCACAGAACCGAAAGAGCGGCTGAACAATTGGGCTTGAGAAGGGTGGGCTTGCCTCCCAGGAGGAGCAGGGCTTGCCTCCCAGGAGGAGCTGCAGTTGGCAGGTCACCATCAGCTTGCCGTTGTGTCTAGTGGGTCTCCTTCCACTCAAGATTCAAATCCCGGGTGAGAGAATCCAGTCTGAAGTTCAGGGCCTCACAAAGTGGGAGAGAGGCAGTTTTCCAAAGGATAGTGGAGAGTGGAAGGTAGAAGAATTTGGTAGGCAAAAAACTGATACTCCCTGACACACACACTCATGCATGCATGTACGTACACACATGATGTTCTTCCCATGATGTATTATGACTCTCCCACATATAACTAAAATCAATTCCTCTCTGCTTAGGGACTTCAAGGCCACATCCAACTACCAAGTCCAGGAGTAATGACAGGGCTACTCTTCTCCAAAGTCCAGTGTCACTAGTGATAATCTTCCTCTTTCAGTCTTCTCAAAATCCACAGTTTTCTGCAACCCATGGATTAATTGGTCAAATTAACTATATTACCAAAATTACGTAACAGCAAGAAAGGAAGTATGGGTAAAGTCTACAGTCCACTTCTATAACTGGTCATGAGAATTAGTGTTTAGGATTATGGATTTTTGGTCTTCATTTCTGAAGCTGCTTAGTGGTCCTGCCTGTGTGACAGCCATTTACTACTGGGCATGGCTGCACCAGGAAGCACTCCAGGAATCCCCCACACGTCCTGTCCCCTTGTAATACATAGCAGCAATCATATTTTTTCCTTGATAGAGTGCTTCATCCTAGCTCCTTTCATAACTCTTGTTATCTGTCACTCAGAGGCATAAGGAGCCTGAAATGACCAAGTGGCTGCCTCAGCTTCCAATTCGGTTGACTCGTTCCTATGTTTTTGAGGATGTGTTTCTTCCTTAGGACTAAACCCTCTACACCAGCCTGGTCCCAAACCTCAGGTATGAGAAGAGCATTGACATACAGTGATAGCATGTCCATCTCCACATGGCTTCCTATTCCTGTAGGAGAAATGGCGACAGATATTGGTTGCCAGCTCTAAGCTTATACTACCTCCTGCACGCCTGACCCAGCCTCTCAAGGTGGTGTTTTCAGTGCCATGACTGAGTTTTCAGCAAGCCATTTCACCACATGGTGAAGGCAACTGCTGCTGGTTTGTGGGGATCCTGAGGAGTCATGAGGGAATGCCCTATGCATCAGCCCACTACTTTGCTTTTGCTGTAAAGTGCACTTTGGGGGTTGAATGTGATATGTGAGGACACCACAATGATGTTTATGGCATTTGATACTTCCATGAATATTGATGGTGGGAGAGGCATGGTAGGGATGGTAAACAAATCCAAATCCGGAATAAGGGCCCAAAATGATGAAGACAACTTTTTGTCCCCCTCAGAGCCATAGGTATAGACCAAAGAAAGCTCAGCAGTATGGTAGCAGGTGTGGGAGAGTGAGTGGGCAGTCCACACCCAGGACTTCCTTATGCCTTCAGAGGCCTAATCTGGAGTGATAGTGTCTACCTGATGATGAATGCTTCTTGCCATGCCTAACTTTATGGCTTGGCTAACACCACTTCATGAGGGGCAACATGGCTACCCAGTGTGCCACAGCCAAGTATTTAGGCTCCCCTAGGGTCCAATAGTGAGCCAGAAGGGCGTTTCTCACAAGGATAATAGTCACTTGTGGGCCAGAGCAGCACTTGGTTCCAAACCCTGGGTTCCCCCACCACCTTTTTCTTGTCAGGACTTTCCACAGCTTCATATAGCACTCTGCTTTGCCACAGCTTTGTATGGCGCCTTCATATGCCACAGACAGACAGATAACATGGCCTGGTGGCAGAACCAGTTGAGCTAAAGGTTTTCCCAGCTAGAAAGCCTTCACTTACTCTAGGCCCAACCCAAAGCCGGCAGTCAGTGAACAGCTCAGAGCAAGATGCCCCAGAGTGGCAAGATAGTGCCTGGAATTAGGCCTTAATGGTAAAAGCTTCAAAATATAGTCATTTTTTCCTACATTATGAAGGACATATTCTTGCCTCAAACAGACTTCTCAGTCCCTGGAACTTTACCAAGGGAACTTCGTGTTTCCATGTGATTTATCTCCCTAGATGTTTGGCCAAGACAACTAGGGAAACTGCTGGTTTTCTATCCCTTCTGTAGTTCCCTTTGGGGAAGGCTGCAAGGAAGGTTCATAATATGCATCTAAGTGTTAAAATAAGGTTTTCCTTCAAACAGATACTTGACTTCCTCTTCATTTAAGGTCTGGAAATCAAGTGGGAGATCTTGAGTTTACCTTGGCAGCTTAAGACAGACCTGTTGGCCCAACCAGAAGTCTTTAGTTATGGTAATTACTAGGCCATATCCTGGGATGTCTGGCCTTTTTCATTCCTAGGACTCAGTGATTGGTTAACCACAGCTCAGGATCTGGTTTCCATGCCCATATCCATTATGTTGAATACCCTATTTTTGCTCCTTCTGTCTGTCTTTGTTGCTGAGATCAAGGAGCTCCTTTTCATAGCAGCTCTTCCAACTGGCATCCCAGGCCTCGAGAGGATGACAAGCAGAGTTCATGAATGCATTTCTTTTTTTTTTTTTTTTTTTTGAGTTGGGGTCTCACTCTGTCACCCAGACTGGAGTGCAGTGGCCGCTCCCAGCCACCGCAGCCTCGACCTCCTGGGCTCCGGCGATCCTTCCACCTCAGCCTTCCATGTAGCTGGAACTACAGGTGTGCGCTACCACACCCAG
>NW_007249750.1:88445-94755 GCF_000164805.1 Carlito syrichta
TTTTTTGATTTATTGTAGAGATGAGGTCTCACCAAGTTGCCCAGGTGGGTCTCGAACCCGTGGGCTCAGGCAATCCACTCATCTCAGCCTCCCAACGCGCGGGATTACAGGCTGAGCCACCGAGCCCGGCCATGAATGCATTTCTTATGGCAAAGAGGGAGCCCATCTGCTGGGTCCTGCCAGAGGACAGTGAGAGGGTAGATGGCTGGATGCATGCCAGGGACCCAATAAAGCATTTTTGTCTCCTGAAATCTTTGAATTCCTGACTTTCTTGGATTTTTGGTCTTTTGATATAATTTTGCATGGGTCAACATTTGGCTTAGATTTGTACTATCTAAGCCCCCCGAAATGGTAAGAACTGCACCTGGCTGTTTGAGCTTCTATATAGAATGTAGAGTCTGGTGAGTGAACGTATCAATAAATACAGCCTGAAACAAAATTATGTTCTGTCTTGGTCAAACATCCTTTAAAACATTTCCATGAATGTCCCCTGTATTTGTCAACAATATATGTTCTAGTTCTAGGTTCTCCAGACAGAACTCTTTCCTGATCTGATTCTGCCTGATCTTTCCTGATCTGTCATCCCCTGGGCTGTGTTGAGTATGAGTTTTGGTTACTAGTATATCAGCAGTGGAATGTGGGTCAGGAGGGAAACCATTTGCTTTCTTTTACATATGAGAGGTACAACTTTCTTGGTAATGGAGGGCAGAAGGAAATGTATCTGAAGGGTTGTGTTCAGGGTTTTTTACATCCTCTGAATACTCCCAGATATCCCTCCCTAATCCAATTGCCAGGATTCCAGCTTTTTCTAAGACTGGTTGAGGTTATGAACGCAGCTAGCTGGTGGTGAATTTTGCAATTTTGCAGAATCAGTTTCTGGGTTTGTTTTTGAACAAGCTCAGTGGCTACGAGCACTAAGGGGATTTCTACACAGTAATAGGAAAGTCCTGAGTTTCATTCATGCCTTGAGGTAGAAGAATTTTAATGATCATCCTCTAGCTTTAAAAGGTATCCAATGGTGTACAAAAGTTGCTACTTTCCCGTCTCTGAATATGGACAGAAGTTTCAAAGCTCTTCACCTTACAGCACCTCCATAACAAATTCCAAGAAACCCTCATTTCCCAGGAGAGAGAGAGCACCCATGTCCTTTAACATCTCTAGCACGAATGTCTACATCAGTTACAGCTCTGACTGTTGGCAAGAGAAACTGGCTCTAACTTAAAGTGACAAGAAAAGGTTGCCTGGGGAACCCACTAGGCTGCAGGAAGAATGGAATGACAGGCCTGGGGAGGATTGTAATCAGGACGCCGCTGAGGACTTTGGCCCAAGGAACTTGCTGACCATCACCCCAAATGCACCCTTCTGATGACTTGAGTCCAACTGTCTTTTGTTACCATGCATTTCACTCAAGAAAGAGAATCTGATTGTCCTGACTTGGGTCACATGTGTTCCTGAGACCTGGGGTAGCAGGGGTACGGAATCGAGGAAGGGTGGTTTCTGCCCCTTCCCACGAAAAAAAGACAGGGAGAGGAGTAATGTTACTAGAAAAATGGTTGGTACAGAATGAAAAGTAAAAGAGTACTAGCTCATTCTGCACCAGAGACCACCGCTAGAGAGGCGAAAGGTGGCACTTAGCTCAAGGGTCATCACCATGGAGAGGTTTTCTGGCTGGGCACCAAGAGGCTGTCATGGCACTTACTTGGTAAATCTACCCAAGGGCAAGACCTGGATCTCAGTTTTGTAACTTGTTGCTGTCAGTACCCCTGAGCTGATCCAATCCAGGGAGGCTGCCTCATTCTGTTCAAAATGACAAGAAAATGGAATTTACCCACTAAAAACTTACCTTGCTAATTTTCAATGAGCAATTTAACCATCTAGTAGACTCGTCACCTGTGTTTTCCTGACTAGTCAATAGTTTAAGGGAAGCCAAGGTATCAGAAGGTTTGGTGAGCTTAGAACAAGCCAGAAAATCTTCAGTTCAAATTCTGCAATACTAGCCACGTGAACTTGAATTTGTGGCTTAACCTTTCTGAACTGAGATGCCTCTTTTTTAAAAAAATCCATTTACTAATATTTATAGACTGCCTATGACATATGATAATGATATGATGATTATATATGCTATGTTTATAATAGTGAACAAAACAGACATAGACTCCTCCCTCATGGAGCTTACAGTCTAGTGGGGGAGACAAACATCTAAAAACACACCAGCCTGGGCAGGGTGACTCACGCCTGCAAACCCAGCACTTTGGGAATTGGTTGAGGTGGGAGGATCGCTTGAGCCCAAGAGGTCAAGACCAGCCTGGGCAACACAGCAAGACATTATCTGTACAAAACAAAACAAGAAAATTAGCCGGGCATGATAACACGCAATGGTAGTTGAAGCTACTTGGGAGGCTGAGGCAAAAGGATCACCTGAGCCCAAGAGTTCACTGCCACTGCACCCTAGCCTAGGCAACAGAGTGAGACTCTGACTCAATAATATTAAAAATAAAATAAGCTGGCCTCAGTGGTTCAGCCTGTAATCCCAGCAATTTGGGAGGCTGAGGCAAGAGGATTGCCTGAGTCCACAGGTTCAAGACCAGCCCAGGCAACTTGGCTAGACCTTGTCTCTACAATAGATAAAAATATTACCTGGGTGTGGTAGTGTATGCCTGTAGTTCCGGCTACTTGGAAGGGTGAGGTGGAAGGATCACTGGAGTCGAGCAGGTCGACCCTGGAGTGGTCGTGAGTATGCCACTGCACTCTAGCCTGGGTGAAGGATTGAGACTCCAACTCAAAAACTAAAATAAAATAAAACAGGCCGAGCACAGTGGCTCATGCCTGTAATCCTAGCACTTTGGAAGGCCGAGGTGAGGAGGTGACGAGATCGCCTGATCCCACAGGTTCGAGAACAGGCTAAGCAACTTGGCGAGACCTCATCTCTATAATAAATAAAAAAAATTAGCTGGGTGTGGTAGTGTGTACCTATAGTTCCAGCTACTTGGAAGACTGAGGCAGAAGGATTGCCTGAATCCAGCAGGTCGACACTTGGGTGACCATGAGTGTGCCACTGCACTCCAGCCTGGGCGACAGAGTAAGACTCTGACTCAAAAAAATAAAATAAAATAAAATAAAATAAAACACACCAAATATGTAAATATTAAGTGCTATGAAGCAGAAGGATGGGAGAAAACACCAGCAGGGGGTGGGACCTAATTTAGAAGGGCTTAGGAACCTCTCTGAGGGCTTGACATTTGAGTTGAGATTGGGATGATATTATGCAGAGGAAGTGGAAGGAGAAGAACGTAGCAGGCAGAGGAAACCACAGGTGCCAGGGCCCTAACCTGTTACTGAGAAGGATTGCCGAAGGCAGCGTGGCTAGCACATGGTAAGAAAGAGAACCACAGTATTGCGACACTCAGAGAGAGGCAGAGTCAAGTAACAGCAGGACATTCTTGTTGAATCCTAAGAGCAGCGTGCCTCAGTGAGAGAAATAACAGAAGCCCCCAAATGACAGCGGCCTTCAGTGAGATGAAGTTAAAGTT
The DNA here is from genome assembly GCF_000164805.1 of Carlito syrichta. Taxonomy (NCBI): domain Eukaryota; kingdom Metazoa; phylum Chordata; class Mammalia; order Primates; family Tarsiidae; genus Carlito; species Carlito syrichta. The sequence continues at coordinate 91,976 of NW_007249750.1, forward strand.
CTTAGGCGGCCAGAGATCTGTACCCAGTTCATCCAGGACTGGCATGGCAGCCCCCCGGTGTCACCGAAACGGAGGCTCCTCCGCCTCTCTTCTCCATCCTGTCAGTCCAAGCAGGAGTATAACTAATCTCAAGTGCAAATCACGAGTAGGAGAACCATAAATAGTAATATAACTGACTAACATCAGAGCTAAATCTTTGTGTGTAGTAGAGTCAATAGATAATGCCTAAAGTTGAAAATAAAAAATAGTATCTTTATTGGTAATTTTTATCTATCTATTTATCTATCTATCTACCATCTTTTTTATTTATAGAGGTTACTACCAGAAGTAAAAAAAACAAGAATGGCTTGTTTTTAATGTCTGGGGTGAGGCTTGAGGGGCGATGGAGCTGGTCTCTGGTTTTCTGGGTTCTGGTCTCCCTGAGACAGTCCAGTGGTGAGCTTCCTTTAAAATTCCTTTACTGGTCACTAACTTGAAACAGGCCAACAGAGAGACTCCAACCAACTCCTGCTTCAGGAGCTGCCCGAATGGACCATATCCCACTCAAACCAGGCAAATTTGAGCTCCACTGTGAAGTGTTGATGAGAGATGAGAGATTAATGGAATTCAGCCAGATAGGAGAGCCTGTCTTCAGGAGACCCTTGGTTCTAGGGCTGGAGTCACTTCTGGACAGTAGGTGCCTCCTACTGACATCCAGAGATCCTAGAACAACACTTCACATGAGGCAGAAGTCCTCTGACCTCAGAACTGATGGGGTTAGGAGATGGCTCTTTCTTACAGTTTCCAGAGGGTGTGCCTCAAAGGACATACTGCACGCAAGGATGAAAGGTGCTTATCCTGGAACTGAGGCACATACCTGGTTGGTAGAGTTACAACAGGACATGAGGATATGGATTTCTGAGCTAGGGCAATGGTCTAGACGCCTGCTCTGATCCCTGACTTTTTAGTGATTGGAGTAGTACATCCAGGCTCAGCACAACACACGTCTCCATAGATTCAACCAGCTGACGGTTCCGACCAAATTAAATACCCTGGTTTCACCTAAACTTCCTTGGTCCCAACAAACCCCTGATAAAGATTCTCACTGGAATAAGGCTATGTTCAAAACCAGAGTCCTCGCTGAGACCGAGACGGGCAGAGTGCTGACGGGGAAGAGACTCTGTCTTGTCACAGGCCCAAACCTGCGGGAGTCCGCAGGGGCCTGTGCCCTGCTTCCAGCCAGCAGAAGCAATCGGTCCTTACCTGGAGTGGATGCTGCTGGTGCCCTGCCTGGATCACCTACACTGTGGGCACCCAACCCAGGTGCTGTGAGTCTGCTGGTAACAGTACATACTGCCCCTTCTCTGGAGCATTGCCCTGAGCCAAATGGAAGCCACCTCGCCTGGGAAGCAACACCCCTTTCACTCCCACGCCCTTCCCCCATCCTTGGCCATGGCTGGCACTAGAGAACCTGGTCTCGCCTTGCCTCACTTCAAAGTGGGACTAACTCTATAGGTGTGTTTGGGTTCCAGAGTGTTCCTGTGGGATCAGGCTCCACCACACTCTTTCTTCTTACCCTCACCCTATTCTGCATCCCTTACTCTCCTTCTGCCAGGATCCCTGCCCCTCTCCTCCACCCGGCCCAATAAATCACGTGAACAAGAGTCCCCATCTCAGGCTAAGGAATCTTCCTGAGATCTACCAGGCATCCTACATGTTGGCTGTCACCGACAGAGAAATTTCACTGGGGCTTCTTTTCTGTCAGGGCAAAATGGTTGTTCCTGGAGCAGTTGGATTCTTATTTAGGACATGGGCTAACCGCCCAGTAAATGGTCCTTTGCAGAATTCACACTGGGTCTTACTCAGGAAGTCATTCAGAGACTCATTATCCCTGATTACAGGGAGTCTGACCAGAGAACACAATTCACAGCAACAGGGTCCAAGCATGGGCCCAGAATCTATCCTGCCTGCAAGCCACAGGTCAGATGGTAACATGGGGTAGACACCTCAAGGGCCAGCTCAGATGCCCCAAATACCATCATGTAGCATGGTAGCTTCTGGGTTTACCTCAGGCTGTTCAATGTCTCAGTAGTAGCCCCCTTTCTGGTGCTGGTTCCCCCATCACACACCTCTGTGGGGGAAAATCGTGGCCAATACCCACCTCCTTGGGTTATCATGAGGATTAATTGAGATAGTGCAGGTAAAGTTCTTAGCACAGAGCCTAGCATCTGCCAAGCTCTCAGGTGCGCCACCTGGCACTACTGCTGTCGCTGCTCTTCCCTTTCAAGCCAGGAGCCCTGATGTCTCGCCATTCTTTGAAGGTAGGGTGGCTAGAAAGGAGGACTGGCGGGAACCCATAGGGAATGGTGGAGTTGAGACTCCCAACCCACAAGCCAGCCAATTTTTAGATTTGGTTTTTTGGGGGTTTTTTTTGAGTAAGAATCTCACTCTGATGCTCAGGATGGAGTGCAGTGGCAAGGTTACGGCCACTGCAACCTTGACCTGCTAGACTCAGGACATCCTTCCGCCTTAGCCTTCCAAGGAGCTGGAACCACAGCCACCACACCAGGCTAATTTTTAAAAATTTATTGTAGAGATGAGGTCTTGCCAAGTTGCCCGGGCTGGTCTCAAACCCACGGGTTCAGGCAATCCACTCGCGTTGGCCTCCCAAAATACTGGGATTATAGGCGTGAGCCATCGTGCCCAGCCTTAAAGAAAGACTGTGAGTTTGTGCTTTTTTTTTTTTGAGTTGGAGTCTCTGTCGCCCAGACTGGAGTGCAGTGGCCGCTCCCGGCCGCCGC
>NW_007249750.1:94775-133442 GCF_000164805.1 Carlito syrichta
CTGGGCTCTGGCGATCCTTCCACCTCAGCCTTCCGAGTAGCCGGAATTACAGGCGTGCGTTACCACGCCCGGCTGATTTTTTTCTTTGATTTATTGTAGAGATGAGGTCTCGCTGCCCAGGCGGGTCTCGAACCCCGCGGGCTCAGGCAATCCACTCACCTCAGCCTCCCAAAGGCGTGGGATTACAGGCTGAGCCACTGAGCCCGGCTGCTTTTTTTTTTTTTTTAATTGTAGAGACGAGGTCTTGCCATGTGGCTCAGGTAGGTCTCGAACTCCTAAGCTCAAGCAATCTTCTCACTTCCACCTCCCAAAGTACTGGGATTCTAGTCATGAGTCACTCTGCCCGGCAATTTTTAGATTCTATGAGGGGTCAGGTTCTTCTACAAACTTCCTCAGTTACAGAAATGAGGGAATCAAACATATTCTTTGGAAAAATGAAACTTGCTTCTACAAGCATAAAGAATTGGAAAGTCCTGCTTCCAAATGAGTCATGGTATCTAAATGGCAGGTCCATATAGGAGAAACAGTTGGTACTGTGAGAGGAGACTAAGATGTAGCTGTGCCTTTAATTCTGACATATTATTGGTGGAATTCCTCTTGGGTGGAGGGAGATGAGATGTGCCTGGTGTGGGCTATTGCCTGGAAATAGACTGTGGTCCCCATCCCTCAGGGAGTGGCCTCTGGCCAAGGCTGGTCTCTGAAGGGTATGCATATTCCAAGTATGAGTCCTGGGAGGCAGGTGACCAAGCAAAGTGGAAAGCAATGTAGTTGTTGCTCTTAATGCATGTAATTGTAAACACCAGATAAGAATTTGACTAATTCACTTTCCTATGCCTGCTGTACTGCCGGAGGCATGTATTCTTCACCAATCTGCTGCCATCGGAAGCTTCCCATAAATTTGAATAAACCAGTGTCTTTCCCTGCTGGACCTCCAGGTGACTTCTTTGGAATAGGTCAACATTACGTGCAAGTCCTCTCAGATTTGGGGTTACTGTGTTAAACCTGGAAAGTTTCAATATCTGGGTGTTAGATGTGAATTCAGAGGTGTCCATTTTTGTTTTTCCTAACAACTTTGTCTAATTTGTGATGGCCTACTTGACAGCATCTTCTGAGTGGGCACTGTTGGTCTTTGGTATATTTGTTTTACTGGCTCCTCCCAGGAGAACTTAAGTCCTCTTCATGACAACTTCTGTGAAAATATCTCATTTTTCGCTAAAGGTCAGGGAGCCACATAAGACCACTTCTCTGATGGGAAGATGGTGGAACAATCAAGGAATTAATTTCACCTGTATAATGAATCAGCTTATCAACTCTCACTCATGGAGACCCAAATCAACAGTTTCCACAGCCTCTGCCAATGACTGGAGGAAAATGGTGCACCCCAGAAGGAAGATGTAACTTTCAGTAGAAAACCTGTGAAAGCCAGGGACCTTGTCCCTAAATCCAACAGGATGAGTGAATCAAGACCTACCTTGGTTTGTAGAACATCTTAATCTGGATCAAACTGAAAAGGAAACATCTCAGTCTCTCACTATATAAAGAGCTAATGTCACTATTCACAATAGCAAAAACATGGAACCAACACAGATGTCCATCAAAAGGGTACTGGGGCCAGGCTCGGTGGCTCAACCTATAATCCCAGCACTTTGGGAGGCCAAGGTGAATGGATTGCCTGAGCCCATGGGTTTGAGACCAGCTCAGGCAACTTGGTGAGACCTCAACTCTACAATAAATAAAAAGTTAGCCGGGCATGGTAGTGTGTGCCTATAGTTCAGGCTACTTGGAAGGCTGAGGTGGAAGGATTGCTAGAGCCCAGCAGGTTGATGCTGGGGTAGCTGTGAGCTTGCCACTGCACTCCAGCCTGGGCAACAGAGTGAGACTCCAACTAAAAAAAAAGTGGACTGGATAAAGAAAATGTGGTACATATACACAATGGAATATTATGCAGCCATAAATCATGTCTTTTGCAGAAACGTGAATGCAGCTGGAGACCATCATACCAAGTGAACTATCACAGAAACAACTGAATATTACATGATCTCACTCATAAGCAGGCCCTGATCACTGGTCCCTGTTTGGGCGCCAGATGCTGGAGGCCAGTTCCGGGGGCTTCATGGGGACCTGAGAAGGTGTGATGAGGCGAGGGAAGGAAGAGTCGTGACCAGAGTTTCTTTTCAGGCACTCTGGCAATCAAACATACCAGGTTGCATTTATTTATAGTAAATTATAAATTAATCCTTTTTTGTGGTTATACAATCACAAGATGATTTTATTATCTTATCACAGACACTGCATGTTTTCATGTCTTACAAGATTTATTATAAAGTTAATGATTAATATAATTTGCCCATAAACCCAAAACCGGTTTTTGTGGTTATCACTACCACCACCTGCTGGACTATTAACCTTATAAACTTAACATCCTATTTTATGAAAATATATAATTTTCTACAAAGAAAATAAAAGGTAAAAAAGGACAATCAGCTATTAAAGCAATAATATGTATATTCACACAAAGCTTACTTCATCTATTCTAAATATTCCTAACTTATTTTTATAATTAAACAATAGCAAAGAATCATTATCACTAATTATATCAAGCTTAACTAGTTATATCTATTTTCACAATCTTTTGTTATATAATAACTACATTTAATTTTCTTATACCATTAATTTACTTTATAACAGATTTTTATTTTTTATGCTTTTAGAATTAGACACCATGGTGGGCTATTACATTTAATTTTTACCCAGAGCAACAGAGAGTTCTATTTAACACATCTGCCATCTACCCAAGCCCATCTAACCATGTCTTTATCATAAGCTCCGGTGTAAGGTAAAGGAGGATCTAACCACGATAAATCTTGTATACTGCTTTTACCCCTAGGGGCCCACCAAACTCTATTATTAATATTATGTCCCACATGTTGTCCTGCTCTAATAGTAGGTAAGGGCTTAAGAGCTTTATTATTTGGGGTTCCGGTTTTATGACTAATCTGATGTTTAACTATACCTATGTTATCTGTAACAGTTTTTACCTCAGTTTCTGTTAATTCTTTATGCCACAATTTTAATAGAAAATCTCTAAGTGTTTCATTTGTCATACAGTTAAAGGTACATTTTGTTGCAGTGGATGTTACAGTGATTGGTTTTATTGACGATTGGGTTGTCATGACCTCTCCTGTTCTTATTTGCATTTTCTGAGGCATAGTCAATGTTGAAACATTGACTGCTTTATTACTGGCATTGTAGACACTGTACCCTCCAATTCTGGTTACATTATTCTTTTCCGAGGGAAATTAAAACATATTATTCCTGTAAGGCAGGAGTATAACGATATAATGGGAATAACCAGGCGACCATGTGTCACAGGACAGTTATGCAAAACTTCCTCAAGACTTTCCGTGGGGCCATGCCACGCACACGGATCCCCTCTGGGGCTTTGCCTTCCAGGGGGGCGTCTTCATTCGGTTCCCATGCTAAGCCCGATTGTCATGGCCTCCGCCAGTCATGTGAGCACAAGAGTGGGATTAGCAGACACTGGACACAACTAGAGGAAGGAGAGAGGAGGGAGGGGCATGTGGCAACACTGGGTACCTGGTCCATCAGAGCCTGGTGAGGAGAAGGGATTCTCTCCAACTCTGGGCAAAAATTCTCCTAAAACAGGAGGTGGGCATCAAAAGAACTAAAGCCAGAAAGAGTTAAGTGGCTGCCTCTGGGGACTGTGACAGGGTTGGAGAGGCAGAGTAGCCTCTTCACTGCAAACCCTTCTGAATGCTGTTTGATGGAAAGGGAAAATCTACATGCATATTCATGTAGTCCTCCCCTCACTCTGCCTGGGCTGGCTGGCTCAGCCCTGAGTCTCACTCAGCTAGCCCCAGTGGGTGGGTCAGGCCTCAGGGACTGTCTCCTCAGCAAATGGGCCTCCCAGGGGACAAGTGACACACGGAGGTCCCACAGCTGGATGGGCACCCGAGGTCCTCCAGCTCAGTCTTTCCCTGGGGGTCTCTGTCCCAATATATCCAGCCTCCCAATTGCCTGGCCTGTAACTTTTAGCCAAATTCCATCTGATAAGAGCATTTGGCTTCCGGGGGCTGGAATTCTTGGGGCTGCCCCTCCTTGAGGTGAGCAGCACAGGAGAAGCCAGGGATCTCCTGACCTGGAGGAGGGGAGCAGTGTGTCCAGAAAGTCTCCGGATGGGAGCTGTGACAGCAGTGACACCTGCCAGCCTAATGGGGCCAGCTGCCTGCCAAGCACTCCTGAGCATAAGCTCATTTACTCCTCGGAGGTACTATTACCCGCCCTCCAACCCCCATTCCCACCCTACAGATGAGGAACCAAGTTTGCTTGGAGAGTCATGAGTGTAGACCTTTGGGCTCCACGCTCAAGGTTCATCCTATGATGTACAGCCTATTGCATCCTTATTTGGAGATCAAGGCCATGAGGGTGTCAAGGTTAAACACTGCAATGTTTTGAAATAAGCATGACTACTACTGAAGGTGTTGTGTCTCCTGGTGGCCTCTGGGCACCAAGAGAAACCAAGGGTGAGAGGAAAAGACAGCAGGAGAGGAGGGAAGGGAGGGGGGTGCAAGGGAATGGGCTAGAACAGGGTAGTGACGGAGAACCCGGAGCAGCCCATTTGCCCTTACTGGGGCTTGTTGGGGGCTTCCCTCCCTCCACTCCCATGAAGGCTGCCCTAGGAGGCAGGCATCCGCTCAGGATAAACATTTAGTTCAGCTAAGGGAGCACAAGGCCCCCAACAGGGTGTGGCTCTCTGCTGGAAAAAAATCAAATTGTGGGAACGCTGGAACAGTGTGATCCTGTGTTGGAAAATGAATAACATAATACACATTTAGGGGGAAAAAACGGGGGGGAGAAAAAATGCCACAACTCAGTAGTGGTCATCCCCGGGGGCTCAGATTAGGGGGATTTTAGCTTCCTGTGTTCTGTATATTTCTATAATATTTAACGGTTTAATGATAAACTTGAAATTCTTTCGTAATCCAAACAACAGACAGAGGGAAAAAGAAAAAAATGTTTTCAAACAGAAGTGTCCTCCCCCCTCTATCCGTCATCCGTTCCAAACTTCCCCAAATAAGCATGTGCCAGTAAATCCACACCCTGTGCTACCAGGAAATATTTCTGCACCGTAAGGATACTGTCTGTGTGTGGACCATTCATTATTAAAGAGATATTGTCCGTTCCATCAGACTAGTTTAATGTTCAATTTGAGGATTTTAAAACGAAAGAGTGTGTCCCTTCACTTTGCACACTCTTTGGCTTAGGCGTTCATTTAAAAAGGATGGAAGAAGAGGGAAATGGTGTGATTTTGTTCTGTTTTCTTGGCTGTATTGAGGTTTTGGCCTGAAACATGTTTACCACTGGGGAGGCCTGCACTGCTTCCTACATCTCCAAGCTTAGGAAAATAGGTTACTGGTATAATAGTTACTGACCGAACAAGACAGGGAGACCGAGTCAGATGCAAAATGCAAGATAAAATGCAAAAAACTGACAGCCTGGTTGGGGAAAGGAGGTCACAAGAGGGCAAAGGCCAAGATCACACAGCTGACTTCCTGGAAGAGGTTAGTTTGGGCCCTGGGCAGAGCAGAGAGGAGGAAATCTCAGATGGAGAAGCAGTTACGGGACAGGAGATGCAGGATCTGAAGAACATGGGGGCTGAGCCCCCTTTATTTCACCCATTAAACAGTTACTGAGCACCTATGTACCAATATTGCCTGTCCTGTTCTGAAAGGGCAAGGAAAGTCCCAATGAGGAAGTGGCTTCTGAGCTAGACCTAACGAATGAGAATAGAAACCAGATGATGGAGCGGGGGTGGGAAGGAAATGGGAGGGGAGGGATCTCCACAAGCGTCCCAGCCTTCAAGAAGCTTGCAGTCTTGTCCTCACTTTCAAAGGCTCAGGTCAAGACACATCACCCAGAACTTTTGGAGCCCGGCCTAGAGTGGCCTGCTTTCTCAGTGGGTTGAGGGCCCCACCCTGGCCGTTGCCCTGCACTCTGGAGAGGTACTGGCCAGAACCCGGTGGCAGGCCCAACCTACTCCAACTCTGGACTCTGGAATTCCCAGGAATTTCTGCTGAAGTGATAAAAGCAGAAGCAAGTTTGGACCTAGCTTGTTCCCACAAAAACGTGTGCTTCTGTCTATTGACCACAAATACGTGAGTAGGAACAGGACTGTGCCTCGCTCTGTGCAGCTGTATCTGGGTATGTGCCAGGTAACCGGGCTTTACCAGGCTCTGCGTGTGTGTGCATTCCACGTGTCCATGCTTGTGTGTGTGTGTGTGTGTGTGTGTGTGTGTGTGTGTGTGTGTGTGCACGTGTGTACACAGGTACATACCTCTGGGTGTGTCAGCTGAACCAGGCTGGTCTCCGGATAGGATAGGATGCCGGCCGGCCAAGGAAGTGAAAAGTGGAGGGAACGAGAGTGGGGAGAAAGGAGGTGTTAGCACTGTTATTTACAGATGAGCTTAAACCTATGAACTGAGCTTCAGCAAAAAGGAACTACATTGGTTCTTGTAGTGGAAAAGGGGTAGGACTGGTTTCAGGTAGGCTTGGATCCAGAGTCCAGAATGAGGTGTTCAGGGTGCTGCATCTCCACCTTTCAGAAGTGGGACTCATCTATACAAAATTAAAAAAAAAAAATAGCCAGCTATAGTGGCATGTCCCTGTAGTCCCAGCTACTCGGGAGGCTGAGGTGGAAGGGATCACCTGAGCCCAGGAGGTCAAGGCTGTGGTGAGCCGTGATCATGCCACTGCACTCCAGCCTGGGCAACAGAGTGAGACCCAACTCAAAAAAAATAAAAAGTTGGAAAGCATAATGCAATGAAGGCATCACTTAATGGCAGTAGTCTTCACTTGTTTTGGGGAGTGAAGAAAACTTAGGCCTCTCTTCAGAAAAAAGCCTGGATCAGATAGAGACACATGCTGTTACATGATTGCTCGCTTTTCTTCCCCATGAGTGGGTGTAATTTGCCGTCTCTGTCTGGAACTCCCAGAGTTTATCAGGACTTATCTCTCACAGGCTCAGAAATAAGTGCAGGAAGGGACACCTCCTCCATGTTCTGGAGACCCAAAGCTATGACCTTAGACACAACGAGGTGTGAGCTCTGGGGTGGGGGGGTAACGCAGGCAGGGCCCAAGCAGGTATCTGGCTGTGCCAGGCATCTACTCCCCCCACCCAGGCCTCAGGACTCTTTCTTCTCCAGGTTCCTAGCCTGAGCCCTGCTTGGCCTCTCTTTCACTTTTGGACCCTCCTTGATTTGTCTTTCAGCTAGAAGGCCTGACACATGGAGAACGACCCCCCAAAACAGAGAGAGTCCTTCCCTCTCAGACCCGCGGCCAACAGTATGGAGAACACGGAGGCTGAGTTCTTGGAGAGCCTGGTCTGTGCCCTTCCTCTCCTCCATCCTGACCTCCCAGCTTGAGTTCCAGCCCACTGGTTGGGGGGGGTTGCTCACCTTCTTCCTTTACACTCTTCCTCTCCTGCCTCCCCCTCACCCCTTTGCTTGCACTGTTAGGAAACCCCCAATGTGTCGGCTGCCTCAACTCAAGGTAGCCCCCTTTATTTCACTCATTAAACAGTTACTGAGCACCTACTATGTACCAATATAACCTGTTGTCTGAAAGAGCAAGGAAGGTTCCAGTGAGAAAGTGACATTAAGTCACAGCCTAAAGAATGAGAGTAGAGGCCGGGCTCGGTGGCTCAGCCTGTAATCCCGCGCTTTGGGAGGCCGAGGTGAGTGAATTGCCTGAGCCCGCGGGTTTGAGACCCGCCTGGGCAACTTGGTGAGACCTCATCTCTACAATACATCCAAAAAAATCAGCTGGGAGTGGTAGCGCGTGCCTGTAATTCTGGCTACTCGGAAGGCTGAGGCAGAAGGATCGCCAGAGCCCAGCAGGTCGAGGCTGCGGTGACTGAGTGAGACTCCAACTCAAAAAAAAAAAAAGAATGAGAATAGAAACCATATGATGAGAAAGGGATCCCTGAGGAAGTTCCATCTTCAAAAAGCCTCGCGTTCAGATGGCCAGGTCAAGGCACACTACCCTGAACTTTTGCGCCTAATCCAACACCCTCTGCCCTCCCAATCTCCCCCAACAAGTTGCCTTCTTCTTTGCTTCCCTGTGTATCACTTTTACTCTGGCATCTGCAAGAGTATCCACCTCCTCACCCAGAACAACTCCGTACACTATGGGGTACACTGGAGTCATTTGATGAGGTGGCCTTGCCTGGGATCTTGCTTGGAGCTTCCTTTTGACCCCCACCAGCCACAGCTGAGCCACAGGTACCCTCCCTGCTACAGACCCTGAGGGCAGGATGTTTCTAGCACAGAGTCCTACACATAGTATGTGCTCAATGCATGCTTTGCAGAATTTAGTTAAGCAGCCTTCTAATCACTTCTGGTGCTGCCAGGGTCTCACCTCTCCGGACCCCTCAGTGCTAGTTCTGGTCTGCTTGGAAGGTTACCTGATGGCTCCCTGTTGGCTTTAGGAGGAAGGCCAGCTCCCTGGCAGCGATTCAAGCCCCACAGATGCCAATGGGGGAAACCAGGACAAGGCGGGGTCAAATCCCTTCTCCACATGGTAGGTGATCCCTGAGGAATAAGGGCTGGCCTGGGGAGGAGGCTGCTTTGGGGACCTGGGAATAAGGGCTGGCCTGGGGAGGAGGCTGCTTTGGGGACAGGTCCATGAAACTTTGTTGAAGGAAGGTGTACAGGCCACACCCTCAGACACAAGAGCTGTGCTGGCCTCTGCCTCAGAGGCGAGCTAGGTCCCAGGGTCCCCACCTGCTTTTAGGTAGTCAGAGTGAATCCAGTGTGTCCTGTGAGGCTGCTCTGGCCAGGCCTCCCTCTCAACCTCCTCCATCTGCCTTTGACTCCATTCAGTCTCAGGGGCACCTCAGGGAGCCCTGAGGCTCAGTTTGAAACTCCTGAACTGGACCAGGCCCCTCACTTTACATGGGAGAGAGAAGCCTAGAGAGGGAAGAGGACCAGCCTGGGTCTCAGAGGCCTGGGACTGAGATGAGCCTGGAACTCTGCCTCCTGGTGCCCAGGCCCCTGGGGTCCTCTTTGACTGGATCCTAAGTTAAGAAAAGTGTGAAGGACAGGGGGGTAGTGGTGGAGAAGGGGTTTCAGCTGTCTTTCTGGGTGGGGGGATTGGTTGGGGCTTACCTCACCCACCCTTTCAGGAGGCAGGAAGTGAGGACAGAAGGGGTATGAGAGGCTCCTTCAAACAGTAATGGATGGTTGGATTCTGACATGCTTGACTGAGCATCTACTCGATGCTCAGCCTGTGGGACCCTAGAGGCTATTCAGGTACTAGCCTTTCCTCCAGGGATGAACAAGTGACCAAAGGACCAGGCAAGAATTAGCATTTGGACGGGACCCCGAAGGCAGTGGGGGGTGGTATGACCACCGCCAGGTAGAGGCAGGCTGTTTGGAGCATCCTCTCTCAGGAATAGGAGCTGCTGACTCAGAGGATAAGTGTCCCAGGTCCCCTGGGAATGAATGCAGAGCTGGGAGCTTTTCCACCTTTTCATGGACAGGTAGACACATGACAGGGGTGTGGAGGCAGCCATCTTTGTGTGTGCATTTGGTGTGCTGACGAAGTTCTGCCTTATTTGTTCACTTTCTTTTTTTCTTTTCTTTTTCTTTTTTTTTTTAGTAGGCGTCTCACTGTTTGCCCAGGCTGGAGTGCAGTGACATGCTCATGGCCACCACAGCCATGACCTGCTAGGTTCAGGTGATCTTTCCATCTCAGCCTTCCAAGTAGCTGGAACCACAGACGCGTGCCACTACGCCCAGCTAATTTTTTAAAAATTTATTGTCCAGACGAGATCTCGCCAAGTTGCCCAGGCTGGTCTCGAACCCCTGGACTCAGGCAATCCTCTCGTCTCAGCCTCCCAAAGTGCTGGGATTACGGGCTTGAGCCACCATGCCTGGCTATCCATTCACTTTCTCTGGAGCCCGGGAGGCAAGGATTACCACTAGGTAGTGGGGCTTGGGGGCTGCTCCAGGCCCAAGGCACAGCTTGTGCACACAGAAGCGAGAGGACCTGAGCCCTTCTGGGATTGCTCTGGGCTGGGGTTGCCCTGTATTCCTGTGGGATGTCAAGGCCAGTGTCTGGCTCAGGTGCTGGGGACATAACTGAGGGGCTTCCACCTGGAGACACTGAGGATCTCCCCTGGGGTGGGAGTCTGGGGGCCACTTGTTGACCCTACTGGTCCTATTCCTAGGAGGATCCTGCAGCCAGCCATGAGAGCGAGAAGCTTCTTCAAGGAGCACAAGCAACTGTTTCGATGGATCTGCATAGGCCTGCTCTGTGCTGGTGAGTCTGGGGCCCAGCCCTACCGAGAGGACAGTGACTCCTGCCCCAGCTCTCCATTTCTCAGGACTGGGTCATTCACTTCAGCAATTATTCGCACTTGTTTATTGAGCATCAGTTCAGGGACAGCGCCCTTGCCAAAGACTGAGACATCAGTTAAGCCAGACCAGATCTTGTTCCCAAGGCACTCCCTCATCAGTGAGTGATGGGGGACAAGTATTTCCACATAATGCATGGAACCATCTGGGAACACCCGGGACGGACAGGGAATGGTCACGGAGGACTTCCAGGAGGAGGCAGCATTAGAATCTCACAGTTTTGTAGGACAGTATGGACTGAGAAGTCACCCCACGCAGAGGAGTCACAGGAGCAAAGGCGAACACGGGCAGGGTGTGGGTTTTGATAAACTCTAGTGTCTGTGCTTTAAAGTCTGGAGTCCGGGTAAAGTTCTACACAGAGTGCCAGAGCACGAGGCTAGAGAGATAAGAGGGCCTGGAATAGGAAGTGGGCAGGGAGGTGGGAGGATGCTCAGAGACTCAGATTTTTTTTTTGAGTTGGACCTCACTCTATAGCCCAGACTGAAGTGCCGTGGCACACTCATGGCCACCCCAGCGTTGACCTGCTAGGTTCCAGCAATCCTTCTGCCTCAGCCTTCCAAGTAGCCGGAACTACAGGCATGCGCTACCATGCCCGGCTAATTTTTGATTTATTGTAGAGACGAGGTCTCGCCAAGTTCCCCGGGCTGGTCTCGAACCCATGAGCTCAGGCAGTCTACTCACCTCGGCCTCCCAAAGTGCAGGATTACAGGCTGAGCCACTGAGCTTGGCTGAGACTTGGATTTTTCCCTCAAGGCCTGAGAGATCCATTGAGGATTTACATAGGGAAATGTCAGGGCCAAATTCACATTGTGGGACCCTAGATGATGGGACCGAAAGATGGGGACAAGGAGACGTTGAGGGCTACAGTGCCCGTGTGAGCCTGAAGTGGGGGAAGATGGAAGGGTGGATTGGGGAAGTCCTGGGGAGGCAATGCCAGCTAAACCTGGGAACTGAATGGGTATACAGGATTAAGACACCACATCAAGGCTGCCTCAGGTTCCTGCTTGGGTGTTGGGGTGGGTGATGGTGCCTTCCACATAGAGAACACGGGAAGAGGTGGTCTTGGCAGGGAGGGGGATAATTCAGACAGTCTGTTGGCGGTACCACTGCCAGGCCATGGGGTAGCAGAAGTTTTCTGGGGACAATTGAGAGGCAAGTCAAGGACAGGAGCCTGGGACTGGCCACACAGCAGGGATTGGCAGATGCCGAGGGAGCAAAGGGTTTCAGGAAGGAGGGAAACATCAGCAGCATTTCTGCAGAGACCCACAGGACAAGAACTGAGCAGCGTCCATTTATTGAGGGACAAAGAGGTCATTGGTGACTTAGGGTGTAAGTGCAAAAACGGGATTGGAGTAAATGAGAGATAAGGTAAGTGTAGACGGCTCTTGGGAAACAATTTTTTTAATGAGAATAAGGAGGAAATATGAATGGGCAGGATGTGACAAAGTGTCCAGGATGGGCACGTGTTTGGGATGGGAGACACCTTGTGTTTCTGATCTGAGATGGGAGTCTGTAGAAGGAACATGGAGGAGTTGGAGATGATGAGCAGATGACTGATCTATTCAACTGTTGGCCGAGTGTGGTGGCTCACGCCTCTAATCCCAGCACTTTGGGAGGCTGAGGTGGGAGGTTTGCTTGAGCCCAGTAGTTTGAGACCAGCCTAGCCAACATAACGATACTCATCGCTACAAAAAAAAAAAAAATGTGTGCCTGTAGTCCCAGTTTCTTGGGAGGCTGAGGCAAAAGCATTGCCTGAGCCCAGGAGGTGGAGGCTGTGGCAAGATGTGATCATGCTACTGCACTCCAGCCTGGGTGACAGAGCAAGATCCTATCTCTAGCCAGGCTCGGTGGCTCAGCCTGTAATCCTGCACTTTGGGAGGCTGAGGTGAGTGGATTACCCGAGCCCGCGGGTTTGAGACCTGCCTGGGCAACTTGGCGAGACCTCATCTCTACAATAAATCAAAAATGAGCCAGGCATGGTAGTGCATGCCTGTAGTTCCAGCTACTTGGGAGGCGGAGACGGAAAGATTGCCAGAGCCCCCAGGAGGTCGAGGCTACGGTGGCCGGGAGCGGTCACTGCACTCCAGTCTGGGCGACAGAGTGAGACTCCAACTCAAAAAAAAAAACGAAAAACAAAAAACAAGATCCTGTCTCTGAAAACAAAACAAACCAAAACAAATAAAATAAGAGAGATAATTGATGGCGCCAGCCCAGAGAAGAAGGGCCCAGAGGAGGAGCAGGTCTTAATAGGGGAGCTCACCTTATCCTGACAGACTGAAAGAGAGAGGCGAGAGGGTGGCTGCCAATGGAGAGCTCATCCTAGGTGCTAGGGAGGGAAGGGGACAGTGAGAGAGATGACAGCAATGGCCTCTGTCTCCTTGGTGAACTTGAAAGCAGGGTTGTCTGCTGAGATAAGGTTGATTCAAGTCTCTTGCAGGTTCCTTCTAGAATGTGTCTGAGACAGTGAATCTTTCTTTGGCAGAGTTTAAAACCAAGGCCATCTCTGTTCCCCTGGCTATCCTCAGACTTGGATTTATTTCTCTTGAAGAAATGAATGAATCTCTAATAGAGAATGAAAATTACCTCTCTCACCCTATTGGCATTTTGATCTCGGCTCTCAGAAACTCAGTCTTAATTATTAAATCATCCCTTGCGGTGATCAACACTGGTCTCGTCTGTGTTTGGGCGATTCTGGTGGCCTCTCATTCTTTAATTTATTGTGTCATCCTTTTCACAGGGAGGCCCTTCACAGACTCTGGGAGTAGCTCTGATAGAGAAATGAAGTCCACATCCTTGGTACTTCGTGCTTGAGCTGGGACAATGTCTTCCTTACCTTAGGTAGGCATCCTCCATGGCTGCAACGATAGCCCTGTCACATTAGACTAATATGGATGGCCTTAGCATCCCCAGTCTTAAAGAAGAGTGTGCCTCTTGCCCTTTGTTCCAGCTGAAGTCCCAAGGAGGTCTTTGACTGGCCCATCTCAGGTCATGTGCCCATCTCTGAACCTACCCCTGTGCCCAGGGGATATGGTGGTCTCGCCACTCCTGAAGTGGGTCAGGCACCCTTGAACCACATGGGCTAAGGGGGGTAAAGGTATATCAAAAGGAACAGAAAAGTCCCGTCACCAGAAGGGTAAATGAATCCTGGAAAAATAAAAATACTTCCTAAGCCAGTTTCTCCTTGTGCCCCGCCTGGAAGACCCCTCCACATCGCTTCCTTTTCCTGAGTCCTTGCCTTGGCCTGCCCATTCCCGCCCACTCTCCCTGGCCATGAAGCACAGGCAAACAGACCTGTGCCTCGTCACATGACTGGCCTCAGAAGCCCCGTTCTCTAAGTGGGCATCCTCAGTGTCGTGAGGATTCATTGCGCAAATGAATATAAAGTGCTGAGCTCAGCACCTGGCAACCACAGAGCCTCCACCTGGCCAGACACCCTCCCTTGAGCTCCTCCAGCCTGTACCTGCCTCCCTGCACCACTCTATAGAGCTCCACCTGGGTGTCTCTAAATGAAACCCATCCAGGTAGGAACCCCATCCGGTTAGCTTCCGTGAGACAGTAAGGTAATTTCGTCTTCGATTTCAATTTTATCATTGCACTGAGTGATAGGAACTTACTTTCTGTCCCCTTGAAATTTCCCTTCACCTCTTCCTCCGGGGGGTCCCCAGAGGAGCGTATCTACTCTCACTCCTCAAAAGCTGGCCTGTCTGCTTTTCCAGCTGGACCTGGGTTCTCTATCCTTGCAAATAGCCATGGAGATGCCTCTTTCTCCGTTGTGGACTTATTCTGGTCTCCCACCTCTCTCCTCTTCTGAGCCTTTTTTTTTTTTTTACTCAGTGTCTCACCCTGTTGCCCAGGCTGGAGTGCAGTGACACAATCATGGCTTACTGCAGCCTTGACCTCCTGGACTCAGGCAATCCTTCCACCTCAGCCTCCCAAATAGCTGGGACTACAGATGTACACCACCACACCTGGTTAATTTTAAAATTTTTCTTTTTTGTAGAGATGAGGTCTTGCTATGTTGCCTAGACTGGTCTTGTACTCCTGGGCTCAAGGGATCCTCCCTCCTCAGCCTCCCAAAGTGCTGGGATTACAGGCATAAATTACCACATCTAGCCTCATAAGAACCACTTCTGCTGGTTTGATGCCTATAGAATCTCACAAGTTCTCCTCTCTCTGAAGTCCTGGTGCTTCCCTGGAGCTCAACCGCGGAAGCAAGGCACAGGGGTCCTCTGTCTGCGTGGACACAAACACACCTGGCTTTGGCCGCCTTGCTAGGCTCAGGCCCTTTCTTGGGGACCCACCTGTGTCCTTGTTCTTGTCATGCTCTGACTAGTCTAATAGCAAGGAGGTGTGTGGGACTTATAATTACTTGGAATGTTTCAGACCACATTGTTCATCCGTGACCGAGTCCATTTCATTCTTCAAGGGTCCTGGATTTTGAAATTCAAAAGCCAGAGACAGACAGTTCCCCCTTTGCTATCCACTATCACATTTATTTCTGGAGACATAAGCACAGACCAACTCAGCCACTCCAAGGAGAAAAAGGCAGAAGGGGAAAAGGAAATTCCAGGAAGAAAATGGTCACTGATTAATATTTCAGAATATGGTCCCAGCACACAAGCGTGAGCTCCTCTGTCGAGGAACCGACTTGCTCATCTCCATGGGACCTGGCGTGTCTCTGGATCATGACAGCTGCTACACTGATACCCAGAGTTTCATGCTATTTTGCTTCACAGCCCCCTTGCACATCTCCCTCATGTTTGGTCCGCACTTTACAGTTTACAAAGTCCTTTCACACACATTCTGCCCGTTAACTCATAATAACTTTTAGACACACAGTAGGGATGATTATTCTCATTTCCAGATGAGGAAACTGAAGCCCAGAGGTTGGGTGACTGTCTTGCCCTCCACACTCCAGATGGAATAAGGTGGAGTCCACAGGTGAGGCTGCAGGGCCTGGGGAGGTGGTGTCATCATCATTGACCCCTTCTCTGCTTCATCCCCAGCCTTCGCTGCCTTCCTGCTGGCTGCCTGCCTCCTGAATTTCCAGAGGGCCCTGCCACTGTTTGTACTCACCTGTGTGGTCCTTGCCTTCGTGGCCCACAGCCGGCTGAAGAGGATTCTGGGGCCAAAGTTGAGGAAGTTGCTCAAGCCACAGGGCCATTCCCGCCTGAAGCTTTGGTTTAAGAGGTGAGTGAGCTCACAGCTCTGGGCAGGGCAGGGCAGTTGCCAGGTGGCTTCAAAGGCAGCAGCCATCTTTGTGGGGTTGTGCCAGTTCTCATCTGGTTCTCTGCCCCAGTTACGACAGGTAACAATGATGACTGAGGATGGGACTCAACAGCTTCCTACATTTAGAGATATCAGCCCATCCCAGCAGGGAGGGCTCATATCAGTGCCTCCCATCAGAACACCCAGGCATGGGTGAGACATACATCTGCAGGGCCACCCCTGGAGTCTGATTCAGCAGGCTAGATTGGGTTTCAGCTGCCAACATTTTTAGTTAACCCCCAGGGGATTCTGATGTCAGCCAGTCACGTCCTTGGACAATGGTTTGGGATCCCCTGGTTTTTAAACCAGATTCCTTGGACCTCTGGGAACCTCAGAGATGCCATAGGCCAGGAGAGGAAGGTTGGAGAGGGGAATGTCAGATCGTCCCCCGCCCCGTTTCAACTGGGTAACTAAATTTATGTATTTTATAAACTGAGGTTTGCAAAAAATTTGACTGCCAAAAAGGTTTCTATGGCTTTCAAAAAGTCTAAAGATCACCAGTCTATTTCACTACTCTATTTGGTTGATGAAGAAACTGGTAACCAAAGATGGCCAAAGACTAAGTTAAGATGGTACAGGGCACAACTGCGTTTCCCACTGCGTTGCTGCGTTGCACTTAGCACAGCAAAATGAATAGAGTCAATTGAACACATTTTAGATTTTTTTAATTTTTATTTTTATTGTTTTTGAGTTGGAGTCTCACTCTGTCGCCCAGACGGGAGTGCGGTGGCCGGGAGCGGCCTGCTGGGCTCCGGCGATCCTTCCGCCTCAGCCTTCCGAGTAGCTGGAGCTACAGGTGCACACTACCACGCCGGGTTCATTTTTTGATTTGTTGTAGAGATGAGGTCTCACCAAGTTGCCCAGGCGGGTCTCGAACCCGCAGGCTCAGGCAATCCACTCCCCTCAGCCTCCCAAGGTGCGGGATTACAGGCTGAGCCACTGAGCCCGGCTTTATTGTGTTTTATTTTATTTTGTTTTAGTCAGAGTCTCACTCTGTCACCCAGGCTGGAGTGCAGTGGCATGCTCATGGCCACTACAGCCTCGACCTACTGGACTCAGGTGATCCTTCTGCCTTAGCCTTCCAAGTAGCTGGAACTATAAGCATGAGCCACCATGCCCGGCTAATTTTTTTTTTTTTTATTGTAGAGACAAGGTCTTGCCAAGCTGACCAGGCTGGTCTGGAACCCGTGGACTCAGGCAATCCTCTTGCCTCTGCCTCCCAAAGTGCTGGGATTACAGGTGTGAGCCACCGCACCCAGCTACATTTTATTTATAAATACATTTACTTTTACATTTACCTTCTCCCTATTAAATAGATTTGTAAAAGGATTAATTTTTACAATGGTCTTCTATTTATAAGTCATTGATAATGGTTTTCCATTTGAGGGATTGATACAAAATTTCCTTTAAAAAACACAATCAGATAAATTTGGTCTCGTAAACACTAAAAACTTTTCGATGAAAAGCATGCCATAAAGAAAGTGAACAAAAATAAAAATAATAAAAGAAAATGAAAAGGCCAGGCATGGTGGCTCATTCCTGTAATAAACTTTGGGAGGCCGAGTCAGAAATTGCTTGAGTTTAGGAGTTTGAGACCAGCTTGGGCTTCATAGCAAGACCTTATCTTTACAAAAATAAAAAAATTAGCTGAGCACAGTGGCATGCACCTGTATCCCAGCTACTCAAGAGACTGAGGCAGAAGGATGGTTTGAGCCCAGGAGGTCAAGATTCAGTGAGTCATGGTTGCACCACTGCACTCCAGCCTGGGTAACAGAGTGAGATCCTGACTTAAAAAAAAAAAGTGAAAGGACAACTCAGAATGAAAGGAAATATTTGCAAATCATATGTCTGATAAAATACCTGCATTTAGAATTGTAAATCAACAATAAAAAGACAGATAACCCAAGTGAAAAATGATAAAAGGATTTGGATAGATATTTCTCCAAAGACATACAAGCAGTCAATAAGCACATGAAAACATGATCAACATCTCTAGCCATTTTGTAAATGCAAATCAAAATCACAATGAGATACTACTTTACATCCAGATACTACTTTACAATCAGATAGGCCAGGTGCTGTAGCTCACACCTATAATCCCAGCACTTTGGGAGGCTGAGGTGAGAGGATTGCCTGAGTCCATGGGTTCGAGACCAGCCTGGACAACTTGGGAGACCTCATCTCTACAATAAATTTTAAAAAAATTAGCCGGGCATGGTGGCACATGCCTATAGTTCCAGCTACTTGAAAGGCTGTGATGGAAGGATCGCCTGAGCCCAGAAGGTTGAGGCTGCAGTGGCTGTGAGCATGCTACTGCACTCCAGCCTAGGTGACAGAGTGAGACTCCTACTCAAAAAAAAAAAAAAACAACCCAGATAATAACAAGTGTCAGCAAAGATTTGGAGAAATTGAAACCATCATGCACTGCTAGTAGAAATGCATAATAGTGCCATTGCTTTAGAAAACACTTAAGCAGTTTCTCAAAATGCTAAACATGGAGTTATCATATGATCCAGAAATTTCACTCCTAGATATATACTTAAGAGAAATGAAAATACATGCCCATACAAAAACTTGTTCACAAATGTTCAAATAGCATTAATCATAATAGCCAAAAAATTGAAATAACCCAAATGTTCATCAACTAAAAAATGAATGAAGAAAATGTAAATATCCATACAATAAGATATTACTTGTCCATAAAAAGGAATGTAGTACTGATAAATGCTACACTCGTGATGAACCCTGAGAACATTATGCTCAGTGAAAGAAGCCAGTTTTCAAGAACCACATGCTACATGATTCCATTTACACAAAATGTCCAGAATAAGCAAATCTATGGAGACAGAGTAGATTAGTGATCACTGCGGTAAATGGGAGGACTGGGGGTTGACAACTAGTGGTTCAGGTTTTCTCTTTGGGCTGATAAAATTGTTCTAGGGTTGTGGTAATAGTTGCACAAATCTGTAACTCTACCAAAAACTACTGAACCATACACTTTAAAAATTGATGCACAATAGATGTACATAGTTTCAGAGTATATGGGATAATTTAACACAGTCATGTACTTTGTAAAGTTCCAATCCATGTACTTGGGATATTCATCACCTTAAAAATTTGTCTTCTTTATGCTAGAACTATTTGAATTATTCTCTTCTAGTTATTGTATTTTGAAATACAATAGATTATTTTACACTATAGTCACCCTTCTGATCTTTCCAGCACTAGGTCTTGTTTCATCTATCAGCACGTATATATTTGTATCTGGTAAACAACTCTTCGTTCTACCCCAAGCCTTCCCAGTCTCTAGTACCACCAATCTACCTTCTATCTTCATGAGATTCACTTTTAGTTCCCACATATGGGTGAAAGCATGTGATATTTGTCTTTTAGTACTTGGTTTATTTCACTTAAAGTAATGACCTCCTAATTCTATCCATGTTGTTGCAAATGACAGGATTTCATTCTTTTTTAGAGTTAAATAATACTCCATTCTATATACATATTCATACACACCATATTTTCTTTATCCCTTCATCTGTTGATGGGCACTTAGATTGAATCCATGTTTTGGCTCTTGTAAATCATGCTACAATAAACATAGGTGCCTTTTTGATATGTTGATTTCCTTTCTTTTGGGTATATACTCAGTAGTGGAATTACTGGATCATACGGTAGTTTTATTTTTAACTTTTTGAGAAACTTCCATCCTTGAGCCACACACTGTATATGGGCAAATTGTATGGTATGTGAATTTTGTCTCAATAAATCTGTTAAAAAATATATACATTTGATTTTGGCTTCCAGTCAAGATGGAATAATAGAGAACATGTTTACTCAAAATAACTAAAAAACTGAAACAAATGTATGAAACAAGAGGTCTTAGGACATTGGACATCAGGCAATAAATGGCAGTGATTCTTGAGAAACAGGAAACAAAAGAGGTGAGCCCTGTGATTGCCCCAGCTTACTTCCTGGAGAGAGTTTCCAGGTCACAGCAAAGGGAAGAAGAGCTGAGGTAAGCCAGCAGACCTCCCAAGCTGAAAAAACAGAGCAAGAAATCCGGGAAAGTCATGGTGCCTTAGAGTTCACTTTGCAGAGTACCAAAGAAGAGAGCTGCACAGAGAGAAAAATTCAGAAATACGCAGAGTTCTCAAATATCCAGTTGGGATCTGATCAGAGAATGCATATGAGAAACTACCCAAGGCCTAGGAAAGAACCACTCAAAAGGGTAAGAGGGAATTGTGCCTAGAATCACACAAGGCAGGAAGAGTTATTTCCAACAGTTAGAGTGGAAAACCTCATAGTTCACAGGACATTGTTTAACAAAATTAACTCTAGAATAAATGCCTCTCAGGCCCTGCCTAACATATCTTAAAGACAAACTCTGAAAGAGTCAAAGAAAGCATCAGTTAAGCCATGGCAAAACTTTAAATGGGCAAATATACATGTAGTTGAAGTCTTCAAAGGAAAAGGAGAGAAGAAAAAATATTTGCAGGAATAACGTCCAAAAATTTTACAAATTTGATGAAGGCTTTATACCCAAAGATTCAAGAAGCTCCATGAACCCCCAGCAAAGAAACACAAAGAAGACTACACCAAGGCACTTCATAATCAAATTGCTTAAAACCAGTGATAAAAAGAAAATCTTAACTAGAGAAAAAGGCGGGCTTGGTGGCTCAGCCTGTAATCCCAGAACTTTGGGAGGCTGAGGTGAGAGGATTGCCTGAGCCTGCGGGTTTGAGACCCGCCTGGGCAACTTGGCGAGACCTCATCTCTACAATAAATCAAAAAATGAGCCGGGCGTGGTAGCGCACGCCTGTAGTTCCAGCTACTTGGAAGGCTGAGGCGGAAGGATCGCCGGAGCCCAGCAGGTCGAGGCTGCGATGGCCTGGAGCGGCCACTGCACTTCAGTCTGGGTGACAGAGTGAGACTCCAACTCAAAAATAAAAAAAAAAAACCTAGAGAAAAAAAAGAGATATATAGAGAAACAAAAATGTGGATTACTAGCAGATTTCTTGCCAAAAACAAGTGAGAGAATAGTGAAATACCAAACAACAGCAAACCCCCAAATCTTGTCAACTTCAAATTCTTTACCAGTGAAATATCTTTCAAAAGAGAAAGGAAAATAAGAACTTCTTCATACATGCAAAAGCTTAAATAATTTTTCAGACATAAAAAAGCAGGCTTGTACCATAAGTCATGTAAAAGAAAATTCTTCAAACAGAAGAAAAAATGATACCATATAGAAACCTGGTTCTACACAAAGGAATAATGAACACTGAAAATGGTAACTACATGAATAAATATAATGGTTATTTTTCTTTTTAAAAAATTTAGCCAGGCTCGGTGGCTCAGCCTGTAATCCCACGTCTTTGGGAGGCTGAGGTGAGTGGATTGCCTGAGCCCGCGGGTTCGAGACCCGCCTAGGCAACTGTCGAGACCTCATCTCTGCAATAAATAAAAAAATCAGCCGGGCATGGTAGCGCATGCCTGTAGTTCCAGCTACTTGGAAGGCTGAGGCGGAAGGATCGCCGGAGCCCAGCAGGTCGAGGCTGCAGTGGCCGGGAGCGGCCACTGTACTTCAGTCTGGGCGACAGAGTGAGACTGCAACTTAAAAAAAAAAAAATTTAAACATGAAATCAACTTGTAAAGCAAGAATGATAATAATGTATTGTGGAATTTTCATTATATGTAGAAATAAATAATAACTGTAAGGGTTTTATACTATATGTGAAGTAGTATAACATCAGTTGAAGGTATATTGTAAAAAGATAAAGATGTATACTATAAATTCTAAAGCAATCACTAAAATAACACAACAAATAATTATTAACAAAGATGGTAGAAAAATAGTAAAAGGAGAATAAAGTACAGATGGACAAATAGAAAAATTTATTTAGTTAGTTAGTTTGAGTTGTAGTCTCACTCCATTGCCCAGGCTGGAGTGTAGTGGCACGCTCATGGCTACTGTAGCCTTGACCTGCTGGACTCAGGTGATCCTTCTGCCTCAGTCTTCCAAGTAGCTGGAACTGCAGGCTAATTTTTTTTTATTTATTGTAGGCGAGTTCTCGCTAAGTTGACTAAGCTGATCTCAAACTCTTGGGTTTATATGATTCTCTCACCTCTACCTCCCAAAGGGTTGGGATTACAGGTGTGGGCCACCACACCCAGCTGGCAGATAGAAAATAAATGAAAGATGGTAGATCTCAACCCACCCATATCACTAATTACATTAAATGTAAATGGCCTAAAACATCAATTAAAAGTAAGTGTGTGAGCTGTGCATAGTGGCTCAAGCCTGTAATCCCAGCACTTTGGGAGGCCGAGATGAGAAGATTGCCTGAGCCCATGGGTTCCAGACCAACCTGGGAAACTTGGTGAGACCTTGTCTCTACAATAAATAAGAAAATAAATAAATAAAAATCTGGGCATGGTAGCATTTGCCTATAGTTACAGCTACTTGGAAGGCGGAGGTGGAAGAATTAACTGAGCCCAACAGGTTGAGGCTGTGATGGCTGTGTGTATGCTACTGCACTCCAACCTGGGCAACAGAGTGAGACTCTAACTTAAAAAAAAAAATAGGAGACATGGCTGGTGTGGTGGCTCATACCTGTAATTCGAGTTTTTTGAGAGGCCAAGACTAGAGTATCACTTGAGTCCAGGAGTTCAAGACCAACCTAGGCAACACAGTGAGACCTCATCTCTACAAAAACATTAAAAAGTTAGCCAAGTGTGGTAGCGCGCACCTGCAGTCCCAGCTACTCAGGAGACTGAGGCAGAGGGACCACCAGAGCCCAGAAGGTTGAGTTTGTGGTGAGCCATTATCTTGCCACTGCACTCCAGTCTGGGTAGCAGAGTGAGAGTGAGACCCCAGAATCAAAAAAAAAAAGAGAGAGAGAGAGAGAGAGAGAGAGAGAGAGAGAATCTTTGTGACCTTGAGTTAAGTGAAGATTTCTTAGATACAAACCAAAATCACAATCCATAAAAAAATGGATAAATTGAACTTCATCAGAATTAAGAACTTCTGATCTTCAAAAGACACTTAAGAGAATAAATAGACAAGCCACGGCAAGGGGAAACATTTTGCAAATCACCCATTGGACCCAGCACTTGTATCCAGAATATATAAAGACCATTCATAACTCATTAATAAGATAAACAACCCAACTTAAGAATAGGCTTAAGATTTAAACAGACTTTTTTTTTTTTTTGAGTTGAAGTCTCACTCTGTCACCCAGACTGGAGTGCTGTGGCCGCTCCCGGCCACCGCAGCCACGACCTGCTGGGCTCTGGCGATCCTTCCACTTCAGCCTTCCAAGTAGCTGGAACTACAGGCGCGCGCTACCACACCCGGCTAATTTTTTTGTTGTTGTTTTAATTTATTGTAGAGATGAGGTCTCGCCAAGTTGCCCAGGCAGGTCTTGAAGCCGCAGGCTCAGGCAATCCACTCACCTCGGTCTTCCAAAGCACGGGATTACAGGCTGAGCCACTGAGCCCAGCTTAAACAGACATTTAATTAAAGAAGATACATGGCAGGGCGCAGTGTCTCACGCCTATAATCCTGGCACTTTGGAAGGCTGCAGTGAGAGGATCGCCTGAGCCCAGGGGTTGGAGACCAACCCAGGCAACTTGGTGAGACCTCATCTCTACAATAAATTAAAAAAAATTAGCCAAGCGTGGTGACCCATGCCTGTAGTTTCAGCTACTTGGAAGGCTGAGGTGGAAGGATCACCTGAGCCCAGTAGGTCAAGGCTGCGGTGGCTGTAAGCGTGACACTGCACTCCAGCCTGGGTGATAGAGTGAGACTCCAACTCAAAAAAAAAAAAAAAGAAGATATATAAGCGGCAAGTAAGCATATGGTAAGATGCACAGCATCATTTATCATTAGGGAAATGCAAATTAAAACCAAAAAGAGCTACTACTCGATACCTACTGGAATTCAAAAGACTGACCATACCAACTGGTGGCGAGGATATGGTGAGAATGCAAAAGTGTGCAATCACTTTGGAAAACAGGTTGGCAGGTTTTTGTTGTTTTTTTAGTTGGAGTCTCACTCTTTGTCACCCAAGCTGGAGTACAGTGGCTATCTCACGGCCACTGCAGCCTAGGCAATGTTTCTGCCTCAGCCTTTCAAGTAGCTGGAACTACAGATGCACGCCACCATGTCCAGCTAGTTTTTGTGATTTTTGTTGTAGAGATGAGGTCTCACGAAGTTGCCCAGGCTGGTCTCGAATTCCTAGGCTCAGATAATCCTCTTGCCTTGGCCTCCCAAAATGCTGGGATTACAGGCTGAGCTACTGCACCTGACTGGCAATTTCTTAAAAAGTTAGACCTTCCGTATAATCTACCCGCCACTTATAAGTATTTACCTAAAAGAAATAAAAACATATTCATACAAAGACCTGCACATGAATGTTTGAATGTTCACAGCGGCTTTATCTGTAATAGCCAAAAAACTGGAAACCACCTAAATGTCTATCAGCAAGTGAAAGTCCAGCTTAGGAAGGCTAAAGTGGAAGGATCACTTGAGGCCAGGAGATTGAGACCAACCTGGGCAAAATAGGGAGATCCTGTCTCTACAAAAAATAATTTTAAAAATTAGCCAGGTGGTGCGCTCGTAGTCCCAGCTACTCAGTTGGCTGAGGTGGGAGAATCACTGGAGCCCGGGAGTTTGATGCTACAATGAACTATGACGGCACCATTGCTTTCCAGCGTGGGTGACAGAGCAAGACCCGGTCTCAAAAACAAGCAAACAAACAAAAAGCAGGCAAATAAGCAAATTGTGGTTTATACATACAATGGAATACTAGTCAGCAATAAAAAGGAATGTTCTATGGAGTCATACAAAAACATAGATAAATAATTAGAGTGAAAGAAGTCAGACAAAAAAAGAATATGTACTGTAAGTTTCTGTTTATATAAAATCTTTAAAAATATAAACTAATCTAGCAATAGAAAATAGATCTGTTCTTGCCTGAGAATAGGGAGGGAGGTAAGTAATCACAAAGAGGCACAAGGAAACTTTTGGGGTAATGGGTGTGTTTGCCATCTTGATTGTGGTGATTGTTTCAAGGCGCATACAGGTGTCAAAACTTATCAGACTGAACTCCTTCACTATATACAGCTTATTATATATCAATCATACATCTAAGCTGTTAAAAATAAACAAAACTATGCATTTAAGTTTCTATAAAGTGAATTAACTTCAGGAAAAATAGTAAAGAGATGACCAGATGGCACAAAGACATAGCACAAATTGTGCATTGGGAACTGGGATGACAGACGCTTGGAAACATCTTATGGGTGTACATAAAACATTAGATTCTGGTGTTAACTTGCTTGAGTTCAGGTCCTGAGTCCCGTTCTCACCAGTTGGGTGATTGGTCTGGATAAAAATGTAGTTAATAGATCATGCTGCCAGAGTGCCTGGGTTAAAATCTCAGCTCTGCCACTTTCTAGATGGGTGGCCTTGGGCCAGTTATTTAACCTCTCTGTGTCTCCGTTTCCTCATCTCTATAATTAAAGACAGTAACAGTATTTCTCTCAGCACTTGGCATAGTACCTGGCACATAGTAGCTATTCAATAAATGCTCACTGTTATTGGTAGTGCCAGTGAGTTGATGACTAAGTTGGGGCTAGACCTTGAGCACCTGATGCCCAGACTTGGGCTCTCCCACCCTTCAGGCTGCCTCCTGGACAAGCAAACCCCAGCCTCAGGGAGGAAAGTGTTATTGCCAAAGTTGGATCCAGTCCTTGGTCTCAGGTGCTCGGCTCAACGTTCCAGGCTGACATTATGGCTTCCGGGCATTTGGCAGGCATGCCTATAGTGCTGAGTCTTGGGCTGCACAGGCCCCACCTTCTCCAGGGGCAGAGACTGGGCTGAGCAACACTATAGCCGTGAGATTCCTGTGCCTACATGGAGCCATGTGCTTGTTACCATGCTAAGCTTGGTACACACATTCTTATCTCACCTCTCAAGCAACCTTGAGAAACGGAAGATCTTTGACTTCATTTGAGAAATGAGGAAACCAGACTCAGAGAGGCTAGGTGGTGTGTCTGAAGCCACACAGTTAGATCAGTACTTCCCAGCATCTGGATCCTTCCACTGTACTATGCTCTTTCTCTCCTCCTCGCCCTGAGCACCCTTTCTCTGGAGCCCTGGGTGCTATTGTGTGTGGGGGCAGAGGGAGGCAGGATACCAAGAGTGATAACTTTCTGCCCTTCCCTGCAGGGGCCTTGCTGTTGCTGCTGTCCTGAGTCTGATCCTGTGGTTGTCTTTGGACACCGGACGGCGGCCTGAGCAACTGGTGTCCTTTGCAGGCATCTGTGTGTTCATCATCTTCCTCTTTGCCTGCTCGAAGCATCACCATGCAGTGAGTGCTTGGCCGTCAGACCCAGGACTAGATGCCAGTGGATGCCTCTCTCTCTTCTGTCCCTAGGCTGAATCAGGGGCAGATACTCCCATTGGGAGCCCTGGAAGCTCAGAGCCTGGGGAAGACCGGTGCATATCAGGACAAGCTCCCTGTAGGGCTGAGGAGGGAGGGCCCAGGACCAGAGACTCAGAGTGGGCCATCACCTCTCTTAGCAGAAGTCCTCAAACTCCCCAGTGGGGCAGGGGGTGCTGCCTGGAGAGACCTGGCTAGATGTCTGTCCAAACTCAGAGGCTACTGGGCATTTGTTTCCTTGGCGACACATCCAGTGGTCAGTCTAAGCCTGGTCCTCAGGTCTTCAGGCTCAGAAACCACCTCTCCCCCGCCTGGAGAAGTCAGAGCTGGAGCTTCAGAGTCTATCTGAGGAGCCGAGGCTTTCCTGGAATCATGAGCTTATGATGGTTCTTCAAGTTTGCTCCCAGACCAGCAGCATCAGTGTCTCCTCGGAACTTAGAAATGCAAATTCTCAGACCCACCCTAGAAAACCCAGGGTAGGATCAGCATCTTCTTTCCAACCAGCTCTCTGGACCATTCTGATTAGACTAGAGCATTCATCTGCCCATTCAGGAGGGCCCTACCCACCTGCCCTGGTTGGCCCTGCTGGAATGGGCAGATGGACCCTTCTCACTCTCTGCCTCCATGGTATCAGGACCCCTCCCTGTCTCAGTATGGTTACTACCTTCCTGAGGCTACAGCCAAGCCTCCCAGAAGCCTCTGATGCACACCCGAGCTTAGGAATCACTGCTAAGTGCTGAAGGGAACAGCAGCCCCAAGGCACCCAGCTCTCCTCTGCTGGGGGTGGGGGACACAGAGGGAGGGGGATCAGGGTATCTGGGATCCCAGCCTGTGGAGGAGAGATGGGGAGGGTCAGGCAGATGGGGTTACCCTTGGCTGGAGAAGAGCTGGGCCCTGCAAGCTGGCACTGAAGTTCCAAGGCCAGACCTCTGGGCCACAACTCTGACTCCCTGCACCCGGTGATGATCCAGGGACAAAGTGCCATGTCATGCCCATGGCTGGTCAAGTTTCACACGGGTTCTTGGTTAGAATCTTGCTCCACCCCTGTGCATGGTCCAGTCCATTGTTGCCTATTTTGAATCCCAGGATGGGTATAACCAATGGTGATAGGCCCAGGGATCTGGCTGGGCCCAGCCCTTATCCTATAGGCAGGCCCAAGCTCCCACCCATCCCCAACAGTCCTGGGTCCTCTGCCCTCACCCTACCTTGCTACCTGCTGATCCCCCAAGGAGTTGAGCTCACCAGGACCTTTCTATCTCATGGGGTGACAGGTGTCCTGGCGGGCTGTGTCTTGGGGCCTTGGACTGCAGTTTGTACTTGGACTCTTTGTCATCAGAACAGAGCCAGGATTCATTGCGTTCCAGTGGCTGGGCGACCAGATCCAGGTGTGTATGTGGTGACTGGCTGCCCAGAGCATCCTGTGTTACCAAGAGTTGGGGAGAAGATACCTGGCTGGGGGGAAGGTGGTTGGTGAGGCCATAGAGAAGGCCTGGCACCAGGAGGGTGGGTGTGGACTGGGGCCCCAGATCAGGGGGGCAGCTGAGGGCTGGGCAGTGTAGCTACCTCTTCTCTTAGGCCTGGTACCACTGACCCAGACAGAGTAATCCTTTCAGAGGCTGGGCCTGCCTGTGAGAGAGAATCCCAGACAAGGATGTTCTCAGGGTACCTGGACACCTTGGCATGTGGCCTGCAAGTAGTCATCAGTGATTTGGGACTTATAATAGTTAAAAGTCACGGGTTCGAGACCCGCCTGGGCAACTTGGCGAGACCTCATTTCTACAATAAAAAAAAAAAAAAAATTAGCCAGGCGTGGTAGCGTGCGCCTGTAGTTCCAGCTACTTGGAAGGCTGAGACGGAAGGATCGCCGGAGTCCAGCAGGTCGAGGCTGCGGTCTGGGAACGGCCATTGCACTCCAGTCTGGGTGACAGAGTGAGACTCCAACTCAAATAATAATAATAATAATAGTTAAAAGTACTAAAAACAAAACAAAACAAAAAAGCCCTGTAGGCCAGGCACAGTAGCGCACACCTATAATCCCAGCACTTTAGGAGCCTCAGGCAGGAGGATCATTTGAGCCCAGGAGTTTAAGGTCAGCCAAGGTAACACAGCAAGACCTCATCTCTACAAAAAAAATTTTAAAGATTAGCCGGGGCCGGGCACAGTGTCTCAAGCCTATAATCCCAGCACTTTGGGAGGCCAAGGTAAGAGTTGCCTGAGCACACGCGTTCAAGAACAGCCTGGGCAACTTGGTGAGAGCTCATCTCTACACTAAGTCAATAAAAAAATTAGCCAGGCATGATAGCGCTTGCCTGTAGTTCCAGCTACTTGGAAGGCTGAGGCAGAAGGATCGCTCAGGCTCAGCAGGTCGACGCTGGGGTGGCCGTGAACGTACCACTGCACTCCAGCCTGGGAGATGTACTGAGACTCCAACTCAAAAAAAAAAAAAAACTAGTCAGGCATGGTGGTGTGCCTTTATTCCCAGTAACTCAGGAGGCTGAGGCAGAAAGATCACCTGAGCCCAGATGGTCAAGGCTGCGGTAAACATACACGTGCTGCACTCCAGCCTAGACAACAGTGAGACACTCAACTCAAAAAACAAAAACAAAGAAACGAAAAACCCCTGTAAATGATATATTTGTAAGTGTGTTTTAAAATAATGTTTATAGCCGGGCTCGGTGGCTCAGCCTGTAATCCTGCGCCTTTGGGAGGCTGAGGTGAGTGGATTGCCTGAGCCCGCGGGTTCGAGAACCGCCTGGGCAGCGAGACCTCATCTCTACAATAAATAAAAAAATCAGCTGGGCGTGGTAGCACGCGCCTGTAATTCTGGCTACTCGGAAGGCTGAGGCGGAAGAATCGCCGGAGCCCAGCAGGTCGAGGCTGCGGTGGCCGGGAGCGGCCACTGCACTCCAGTCTGGGCGACAGAGTGAGACTCCAACTCAAAAAAAAAATATTAATAATAATAATGTTTATTAGCTGGGCTTGGTGGCTCAGCCTGTAATCCTGCACTTTGGGAGGCTGAGGTGAGTGGATTGCCTGAGCCCGCAGGTTCGAGACCCGCCTGGACAACTTGGTGAGCCCTCATCTCTACAATAAATCAAAAAATCAACCGGGCATGGTAGCACATGCCTGTAATTCCGGCTACTCAGAAGGCTGAGGCGGAAGGATCGCTGGAGCCCAGCAGGTCGAGGCTGCTGCAGTGGCCGGGAGAGGCCACTGCACTCAGTCTGGGTGATAGTGAGACTCCAACTCAAATAATAATAATAATAATAATGTTTATTGAAGTTATACTTTTTTATTCCATTTTTATTGCAGTAAAATACACATAAAATTTACCATTTTAACTATTTTAAAGTGTCATTAAATTCCATGCATATTGTTATGTCAAAAGACAAAATTACAACAAATTAAGTTTAGACATCTTAATTGACTTTTATTTGTGATTCTGGAAGTTGGCAACACCCCATTCTGTAAAATAGAATGACTATTTCAATGAGTTGAGGAAAGAAGATTGGTTTTAAGAACAGAAAAGGACTGTGGAAGCAGAAACAAGAAACAAAAAATGGATTGATTCTTTCAAAGTTACTTTCCTTACTATAAAGGTTAAGGCAGAGAGGTTTCTTCTCATGCCATGTTTGGAGATTTACCTATTATCACTCACTCTCCCAGTTTCTCAGCAGGTCAGATGAACAGTTTAGGCTTGGTGATGTGGAACTTTAGCATGAGTGATTCCATTTTGCTTTGGTCTGTTGGGCCTAGTGCAGGAGCTCAGTCCTAACCAACAGCCTCCTCTAGATTTTATTTAATACTTTTCAAGTATAAGGTATCAAGGACACAGGATTAATCCTCTACTCAGCCCTGCTCATCAACTCACATTTCCATGTGCTTTGTGCAGGGTAGAGCAGGAGAATCCTGTGTGTCCGGGGTTGTGAACACCTGCTAGCCTCGCTAACAATATCTGTGTGTGTATTGTGGAGGGAAAGACTGAGTTGCTATTCTGGTCGCGTCCCCTATTTATTTGTTTGTTTGAGTCGGAGTCTCACTCTGTTGTCCAGGCTGGAGTGCAGTGGCATGTTCATGGCCACCGCAGCCTCGACCTTCTGGGCTCAGGTGATCCTCCTGCCTCAGACTTCCAAGTAGCTGGAACTACAAGCACATGCCACCACGCCCAGCTAATTTTTTGATTTATTGTAGAGATGAGGTCTCACCAAGTTGCCCCTGGATTCAGGCAGTCCTCTTGCTTCTGCCTCCCAAAGTACCAGGATCACAGGCATGAGCCACTGCGCCCGGCCACGTCCCCATTTTATAGATGGGAACACTGTGGACTGGACAAG
This sequence comes from Carlito syrichta, assembly GCF_000164805.1. Classification (NCBI taxonomy): domain Eukaryota; kingdom Metazoa; phylum Chordata; class Mammalia; order Primates; family Tarsiidae; genus Carlito; species Carlito syrichta. The sequence goes on from NW_007249750.1 coordinate 125,259, forward strand.
AGAAGTTACAAGAGAAGTAACTTGTCCCTGCAGTCACAATGCATGTTCAGGATCTATTCATAGATCTACTGTAGAAGTGTGACTGGATTCAAGCATCAAGGGCACGATTCTGGGATAGGGATAAGAAAAGGGGAAGCTGTGTCATGAGTTGTCAGGTAACCGAGCAGACACAAAAGGCACCATCCTGGACAGCCTTCTCCACACATCTCATGGTCTTGCTTCCTCTGTTGTCTTTTCTTTATTGTTCTAAAAACTCTCTTTAAATTTTTTTTTTTTTTTTAGTCAGAATCTCACTCTATTGCTCACCGCAGCCTCCAACTTTGGAGCTCAAGTGATCCTCCTGCATCAACCTCCTGAGTAGTTGGGAGTACAGGTGTAAACCCACCACCCCAGCTGTTGGTTTGTTTTTTTTTTTTTTGTAGAGTTGGGATCTCACTATGTTGCCCCCAGGCTGGTCTCAAACTCCTGGACTCTAGCAATCCTCCTGCCTAAGACTCCCAAAGTGCTGAAATCACAGGCATGAGTCACCATGCCCAGTCAACTTCTGTAGAAGTAATCAAAAAGGTGTCTCTTTGGAGAATGTGCTCAGAAGCAAGCCCCCATGACTGTAGCTTAAACACACTTTGTCAGGTGGTGCCCACCCCATAAGGGCCTAGGGGACCAAAAGGCACCATCCCTGGGCCCACTGCTTCCTCCCTCCTCCCTTCCTAGCCTCTCACCGTGTTCTTGTTTTGTTCTTTCAGACCTTCCTGAGTTACACCACACACGGCTCCGGCTTCGTGTTTGGGGAGCAACTGACCACGACCGTCTTTGCCTTTCAGGTCAGCTCAATTCACAGGCCAAGAGCTCTTTAGCAGCCAGTGCCTGGTGCCTCCAGCTAGTGGGGAGTCTGGGCCAGGCACGGTGTGGGGAGTCCTGGGGGCAGAGGCCATTATGGGAAAGCTATAGAAGCTTAAGCTTAAGCAGTATGTTTGCTTGGTAATATGTTTTTGCTATATTTTGTAAAATTTGCAAAAGTGAGCTATTTCTGCATTGCTTTCCTTAGAGATGAACTCCCAAATTATATGAACTCCCAAATTGCTGAGAGGCTGAGGACAAGAAGTGAGGGGCTAGAGAGCAGAGGTCACAGGGATGGCTCCTGCTGTGACCTTAGCCCCTGACATGCTGTAGGGACTTCTGGGCCTATAAGAAACAGTTTCCGAGTCGGGCTCGGTGGCTCAGCCTGTAATCTCACGCCTTTGGGAGGCTGAGGTGAGTGGATTGCCTGAGCCCGTGGGTTCGAGACCTGCCTGGGCAGGTGAGACCTCATCTCTACAATAAATCAAAAAATTAGCCGGGCGTGGTAGCACGCGCCTGTAGTTCCAGCTACTTGGAAGACTGAGGCAGAAGGATCGCCGGAGCCCAACAGGTCAAGGCGCTCCAGTCTGGGTGACAGTGAGACTCCAACTCAAAAAAAAAAAAAAGAAACAGTTTCCGGCCAGGCTCGGTGGCTCAGCCTGTAATCCCACGCCTTGGGAGGCTGAGGTGAGCGGAGTGCCTGAGCCCGCAGGTTCAAGACCCGCCTAGGCAACTTGGCAAGACCTCATCTCTACAATAAATAAAAAAATTAGCCGGGTGTGGTAGTACGTGCCTATAATTCTGGCTACTTGGAAGGCTGAGGCGGAAGGATCGCCGAAGCCCAGCAGGTCGAGGCTGCGGTGGCCGGGAGCAGCCACTGCACTCCAGTCTGGGTGACAGAGTGAGACTCCAACTCAAAAAAAAACAAAACAGTTTCCAGGAATCCTTAGGCTCAAATGATCCCCTGGGATGCTCCCCCCAGGCCACCTCTCCCAGGAAATCTGCCCTTATTAGTCCAGTTGCAAAATATAGCTCCTTCCTCTGACTTCTCCTAGACTAGTGGACAGCATTCTCTCTCTTCCTCTCTTTCCCTACAATAAAAATCTATTGCACATTTACTGCTCTGTAAAATATTATGGAGGAAATTGAGATAAAGATACTGTTCTGTTTCAAAACTCTATTGCCTAAGGAGAGAGCCCTAACCCTCATTTAACACAGGGCAGCTGTGACTGCTTCACTGTTCTGGGCAGAGCTGTGGTTGTATTTCTTCTTTCTCCAGTTAATTGCTCAAGCACCCAAATGCCTTGTTTAGTAAGAACTCAAGGGTAATCCTGCTCTGCCTGCCTCACATCCAAATTGCCTAAGACCCTGAGGCTCACTCCAGGGTTAATCCCCACTGGCCAGGCAGAGAAAGAGACCTGTGGTCTCACTTGCCCAGGAAACCAGTGCTGTCCACTCTGGTATTTCCCGGACCACCTTACCATGGGGCTGTGATACAAGACCCTATGTGCAAGTTCTGAAGATTTCTGCTTTGTGTCATTCATTACTCTGGCCACTGTTCCCAGAACCTCCCCACCCAGGAGATTTTTGACCTAATCCATGAGCTTGGCCACAGACTTCTGGGTTGGTGTGTCAGGTCACACAAGTCCTGAGTATCCTACCTATCCTTGACCCTGACCTCAACTGTTGAGTTCCCACTGAAGTCTCAGCATCATGCCCACAGACTCTGGGGAATTTCCAGTTCATCTGAGGGGTTCTAGCAACAATGTTGGCCCTAAGAGGAAAGGAAGGGAACCAGGCTACTGTCTTCTCAGAAGTCTTTTTGTCCCTTTGACAGATTTGTCCATCATGTTTTCTGAGACCAGTTCTACATAGGGAGAATATTGGTAGGGGCAGCCTCTGTCAGTCCCCCAAAGGTTCCCTAACACCATTCCCTTAGGGCAGTGGGGGATTGCTCCTTTATATTTACATAACCAAATAGGGAGGCTCTCCAGGGTTTCAGGGAAGAGTAGTAAATATCTGCTTTAGGGTGACTTTTTGTTCCAGACAGAGAAGCTCCAACAGCTTCTCACACTAAAAAACAAACACGAAACACTGCAATTCAACCTCCCAGGCAGCTAGATTCAAATGCAATAAGAGAGGTACAGGCCGGGTATGCCAATAATCCTAGCAGTTTTGCAGGCTGAGGCAGGAGGATTGCTTGAGGCCTGGAGTTCAAAACCAGCCTGAACAACATAGTGAGACTCTATCTCCACAAAAAATTTTAAAAATTAGCCAGGCATGGTGGCACATGCCTATAGTCCCAGCTACTTGGGAGGCTAAGGTGGGAGACTTGAGGCTAGGAGTTTAAGACTGGCCTGGGCAACATAGCAAGACCCTATCTCTAAAAAAATTATTTTTAAGTTAAAAATTTTTTAAAAGAAAAAGGTACAAAGAAAAGGAACTGGGGAGTGCCTATCGGGAGAAATTGTTCCTATAACAAGGGACAAGAAGGCATTTTGCACAGAGTTCAGGACAGAAAGGATTTGGGCACATGGAGCTATGCAGGATGAGGAAATGGCATGGACAAAGCATAGAGGTGAGAGCGTGCCGGTTATCCAAGGTGCAGGGCATAGTTCAGCTGGACAGTTCCAGCAGGCAACAGAAGTCTCATTAAGATCTGAGTATCACATGTTCTCACTCATATAGCGGACCTTGAACATCCACCTTAATACTATAAAAAAAAGACTGACAGTGGTGGGAAACTATGGGGGGGGGAAGGGAGGTGGGATTAACGGTAGTCAATATCTGTCTGGGGACGGGGAGATACCCCTTATCAACAAGGGTGTCTGAACGAAGCATATTTGTATACCTAACCCTAAACTGTACCCCACAATATCAAAATAAAAAATATTGATTAAAAAAAAAAAGAAGTCTCATTAGCCCAAAAAGCAGGAGAAGAAATGCTTCACAGGCCCAGTAGCTGCTGCCTGCCAGAGCCCCCGCCCCGCCTTACTCCCCTTCCACCTCTGAACATATCGCGAGGCTTGCTGTTGTGTCTGCTCCCTGGCCACGGTTAGCTGTGTTTCCTCCATCTTTCTTCCCTTTCGGGAAGGATGTGCCCATACCTACTGTTTGCATCTCTCCCCGGTCACCCTTTAGAACCACAAATTCCTAGACTGTTAGTAGGAGGAGGGAGCTCAGTGGTCTTTGGACCTCCCCTTTGTATGGCAGATGGTCCAACCAAGTCCCAGGGAGGGGCGGTGAGTTGGCTGCACTGGCCCAGTGAGTTGAGGCAGGGTTGGAGCTAGACCCTGTCTCTAGACTTCTGTTTAAGGGGTGTTTTCTTTCTCAAACTATAAGCAGAAATCAGTGGCATCGTGTTTCTCCTCCGAATACAAAAAGCCTCCCCAATAACAATAATGATCATTTAAAAACGCATTAATGGTTACAGAAGACCTGGAGATTGTATGTTCTGTTAGGTAAGAAATGACAGCGAGGTGGGTTCATCATTAACAAGCCTCAGCGTTTCCCAGTCAAGCACTAGCAGTTCCTTGGCCCCCAGAGGCACTGTACTTTGGACAGATTCCTGGACAGTGCATTGGCTGCTGGCGTCCTTAGCAATGCCAGGCCAGATGAAGGAGGACCCAAGATAAATGCTGCGAGGTCACAGAATCCCCTTTCTCACAAGACTCGCTAATCACAAAATTTTATTCATACACTCCCCCCCCCATGTCTCACACACACACACACACACATGCAAACATGCTTGGGACTTGCCCTCAAGGTGCGGGTGGCTTTGTTGAATGCTGAGCTAAATAGAAGACTCAGAAGGTTCTCTCTGTTCTTTCCCTGAATCATGTGGACCTAGTCCAAGACCTTTGGCCAGTTTCAGCCTGGGCAAGTCTTCTGAGCTTACCCAGATTTTCAGAATCCAAGCAGCTTCCTGACGGGCATGGTCCAGCTGCTCTCTTCTGGAGAAAGCAGAGTCTCTCCCTGCAACTTCTTCAGTCCTCAGCCTGCCCTGGGCCTGGAGTCCAGTGCAGTTGACGTGGCAGCCATCTCCTGGCCGTATCAGCTGGATTAGTCATTCCACCTTGGCTTCATCTCCCTTCTAGTAACTTTCCATCCACATGATCACCCCCCTCCAGCCCCCGCATCCTTCTTGGATCTGGCTGACCCGGGAGCACACCCACTCATTCTTTCACGATCGTTCCAGTCTCTGGAACATGAACCCATGCTAAGCTCAGCAGTGCTGCTCAAACTTTTTCTCCGAGGAACCCCTAGAGTGAAGAAAATGTCTTTATCTCCCCTAGGGTTTCGGAGTATCTGGCTGTTGCAGATTCTGTAATCCCCAGTGGTCAGTAGTGCTAAATTTTGCACATGCACACAAAGATCAAATAAGATAAGGACTGAAAGGTGCCTTTGGATTTGGTAATGAAGGGGGCCAATGGTAACCTTAGTACACATGATTTTCAGGGGAGGAAATGGGAATTAAGGGTTGACTGAAGTGGGATGATTGAAAGGAGGAAGATGGGACAGTTGAGGCAGGAGATATCTGTGGAGAATGTGGCATCCAGGCAGAGACAGGAATGAGGGGCAGAGTGATGAAGCCATTCTGGGTAAAGGAATTGCACAAACAGGAAATCAGGAGGTATATCCAGGGAACAGCCAGGAAGTCAGCTAATCTGGCTTCTGCGTTTTGGTGATATTGCTGGTGCAGTGCATACTGTAGTTGTTGTCTCTGAGGAATCTTCCAGCTTTGGTTTTTTTGTGATTCACTGTGGCCTGGAACTAGTGACAGGGTACTGACTACAGTGTTTGTGCCTTAGGGCATGGAGACATGGGCGTTTGCCCAGACAGCCTTACGAAGTCATCGAGAGGCCTGACTCAACTCCCTTCAGGGAGAAGAGGGAGCAGACCATGTCCTTAGTGGGTTTGGACCTGCCTTCAAAGCCTGTTTCCTGGCAAGGTGATTAAGTTTGCTCAGAGGGTACAGTCTAAACTCCAGAGCAGTGGTTCTCAGTGTGGTGTCCAGATTGGTAGCACCAACAACATCTGGAAAGGTCAAAATCTCAGGCCCTATCCCAGACCTACTGGATCCAAACATCTGGGGGTGGGCTCAAAATAGACATTTCTAACCAATTCTCAGATGATGCTGCTGGCCCAGAGACCACACTCTGAGAACCAGAAGTTCCTTCTTCCTTGAGTTACGGTTCTAGCAGGACCAGCCTACAAAGCTATTTCTACAAGGCAGTGGTCAGGACTCCCTTGGCTCTTCCTTGAAGGAGATTGTCTTAGTCCCAGGAGGCTGTGATGAAAACCGTAGGTGGCTTATAAACAACAGAAATGTATTTCTCATAGTTCTGAAGACTGAAGTCCAAGATCAGCGTGGGTCTGAGAGGGCCCACTTCCTATATGTGTCTTCACATGGTGGGAGCTCTCTGGGACCCCATTTATAAGGGCAACATCCCATTCATGAGACCTCCACCCTCATGATCTAATCACCTCCCAAAAACCTTACCTCCCAAAACCATCACCGTGGGATCAGGTTTCAGTACTTGAATTCTGGGAGAACACAGACATTCAATCTGTAGCAGGGATGCAGGCTGCCCTGAAGAGAAAAAGACAAGCTTCCAGGGCTGCACCCAAGGCAAACTTCCTCAGGGTCATGGCAAGACCTTGGCTACCTGCCTGGTGGCTGAGAGTTACATCTGCCTCTTTGTAGGTGTGTGACCTTGGGCAAGTAGCCAAGATCTCCCAGCCTCAGTGTGCCTGTCTGTGAAGTGGAGACACTTATATCTACCTCAGTTGCTTTGAGTTGCCTCATAGTTGGCACATAGTAGGCCTTCACAGGGCTTCCCTCACCCTTCCACCGCCATGCTGCCTTGAGTTACTTGTTCTGTTCTTCTGCCATCTCACATACTGCAGACCCCGGATGGGTTTCTGGACTATGAGGTCATATTGGCCACAGGGACCTTATTTAGTATTCTATCCCACCTTAGGAAATCGGGATCACCTCTCTTCTCTTTCATTTCCCTCCTCTCCCTAGACAGTCACCACTTAATCCAAAACATAGCTTCCTTTCCGCCAAAAATCTCCATCTTGCAGGTAGGTAGAAGACATCTTTTGGCTGCTGGTGGGGGAAAGGCCCAGTTCTGCGGTGGGGTCCTGCTGCCCAGGGAGCTCTTCTTCCTGCCTTGGACCTGTCTCTGCAGGCCTGCCAGCTGCCCCACAGTCTCCCTCAGGATCAACTGGACAAGCAGTCTAGACAGTACGTGACCCTTTCTGCGTCTCCCTCCCAGCACGAGCAGAATGAAGTCATCACACTCGTGCTGGAGGTGTTTCTAGCCCCAGGGAATGAGGAGGAGCCAGGGGCAGCAAAAGGCTTTCTAGAGCTAGTGGCCTTGTTCCCTGTCAGGTGACATCCCCCACTGCAGTGAAGCTAGTGACAGACGTTGAGCAGAGCGAGTTCAGATAAAACCTGCAGTGTTGGTCTGGGAAGGGAGAGGGGAAAACATCTCCACAGGGCTTTTTCTCCTCTCTGGCCAGGGCTGCCAGGAGCAGAATCTTTGTTCTCATCAGGGGTCTTTCTGGCATCCCAAACCATTTTGAACTAGAGCCTAAATTTGGTTGCTGAAGACTCTCCTTTCTGGAAAAAAACAGAAACAAAAATGACCCTTCCTTGTGCCCTCAGCTCTCTTCCGTGTTTCACACGGTTCCACTTCTTCAAAGGGCTGCCATTCTTGTTGATGTCAGCCTCTACCCCCACCTCCCCTCTGACACTGCTCTCTCCTCGGTCATCAGCGACTTCGAGTTGCTAAGTCACAAGGGTCCAGATCAGTCCTTTTCTTACCAGAGTTCCCTGATGCGCCCTGCCCTTAGTCTCTGCTCTTCAGGGTCATTTCCTCAGTGAATTGCATCCTCCTCTCTTCCTTCCTCAAACTGTACTCCATATGGACAAGCTCCAAGCTTGTCTCCGCTCTCAGCGACCAACCTTTTATCTAGTTTCTCACTTGATATTCCTCTCGGATGTTCCACAGGCATCTCAAGTTCAACAAGTTCAAAACAAAGCTAATGATCTTCTGCCAAACGTCTCCTCTGCCTATGCCCTACCTATTATAGAAAATTATAGGAGCAGATGAGATATTCAGAAATAGAGAAAACAGAAAAAAAAGAAGAAAGAAATCGTATAAAAGCCAGATGTGATGGCTCATGCCTATAATCCCAGCACTTTGGGAGGCCAAGGCAAGAGGATTGCCTGAGTACAGGTGTTTAAGACCAGCCTGGGCAACATGGTGAGACCTCGTCCCTACAATAAATCAAAAAATTAGCCAGGCATGGTGGCACATGCCTGTAGTTCCAGCT